>NC_057803.1:473137801-473178658 GCF_018294505.1 Triticum aestivum
GTCGCCGCCGCCTTGCCGCGCCGCCCTCGCCACGAGCCGCCGCCGCCACCCCATGCCACGCCGCCCCTCGCCGGAGCCCCACCGTGCTGGACCTCGCCGGAGGTTAGCGCCGTTCGGTTTTTTTAGAAAATCGGTTCGGTTTTCGGTAGAAAACCCTAGTCGTTTTTTTCGGTTCGCCGTTTTTTCTTTCCTATTTTTCTTTTTAGCGGATGTTCGTTTTAACGAACGGTTTTTGCCCGTTAGTTACAGATAACGAACGCTCGTTCGTTAGCCTGTTTGTTAGTTTTCTTTTATCGGATTAATCCGTGATTATTTCTGATCATGATTTCTGATCCAATTTTCATTTTAGTTTTTCTTTTCGCTCGTTAGTCGGAATCAGGCGATTCAAGCGCCTAGATCTTCGTCTCAAGACCCTCTTTCCGCTTAACCAACTTGCACAAGTTTTTGCTACTGTAAAATTTGACCTAGGTCTAGATTAGTAAATAGATCTTGTTTCTTTCGCTGTTTGAGTTTCGTTGCTCAGTTCGATTTGATTCTTTTTGCAAATCGGAGTTCTTAAGTTGAACCTTCCGGTTAGATCTTCTTATTTGAGTTTTACCTGTGCATATTTGTTAGTTGCTTATGTATGCTATTGTTTGTTTGCGACAGAATTCCCGGAGTGCGAAGCGTATTATTTGGAGTCTCTAGGTTACGCGGATCGTCAGCGAGGCAAGTAACACTTTGATCATACCCTTTTATCACCCAGTTTTTATGCATTAGTTCCAATCCTCAAACATTGCATGATTAGGATGACATTAACTTGTGGGTTGGGAAGTAGTTGATGAGGTAGAACCTATTACCCTGTTACATTTAACCCCTGGGAGTTACTTCTACGCTTTTCTTATATTGCTATGCTATGCTCGTAGACGTGGTTTGGGTGAGTGAAATCCATGACAGATGTGAGATTGTTAATTAATTGTTCAACTTAAGGTGGCAACTTAAATTTACATCTGGGTGGATTGAGGCACCTGGAGTACCCAGTGTTGCCTGTATTTTTGGAAATCCCGGGGTACCCGTGTGATCTTCCTATGGACCGCCACCCAGGCTCAAAGGGAGCTGAGATTATTCATGCTAGAAACTTCCGTGTGCAACCACAAGCTATTATGTGCTCTAGCATAGTTGAGTAAGTTATGGGAAGCTCTTGAAGAGGTAGATTAGCATGTAGTGGGTTTGTAGGTTTGGTATGGTCTACACGGAGTAGAGAGTTAATGTTTCTGAAAGACTGTGTCTCGGTCATCCGTTTCTCAAACATCATGCAGTGCGAGAAAACTAACGGAGGCGATCGAGTCTTGTGGGGAAAAGTGCGCAAACCTCTGCGGAGTGTATAAACTAATCATGGTTAGCCATGTCCCCGGTTATGGACAATCTTGAGTATCTAGTACTTGAAGTATCTTAAGTATCTCATCTCTCTTAATTAATATTGATGGGTTGTTAATCACTTTAATTGGGATTGAGTTGGAGGAACCTTCTCAATGATGTTTCAACTACCATGATAGTAAATTTAAAATCTAGTCCTTTGTTGTAGGAAAAAATTGGCTTTTCGCAAAACTGTAACCATAGAGCTTTCCACCAGCCAAATATGCATGTAGTGATAGCATTATTCTGTTCTTGCTCTACTGTGTTACTTTGCCAGCATATTCCACGTGCTGACCCGTTTTCGGGCTGCAACGTATTATGTTGCAGACTTTTCAGACGAGGAGTAAGGTTTCTTAGGTTGTTGCCGTGCAGCTCAGCTATGCCGTTGGAGTTGATGGACTCACTTTATCTTCCAAGCCTTCCACTGTTATCGTATTAGATGGCCTTAAGCCATATTTATTGTAATAAGTTCTCTTTTGAGACATCCGATGTAATAAGTGTGTGATTGTTACTCTGTTATAAATCCTTCGAGTACTGTGTGTGTCAGCATTACCGATCCAGGGATGACAGTTCTGTACCCAAGAGACTTGACCGTTTGAGGTCGGGTCGCTACACTTTTGTACCCAAGAGATCCCATCTTGGGACCTTTTCCGGAGCTCCGCCAAAGGGGGCATTGAGCATGGAGGGCCTCTACATCAACTCCATGGCCTCTCCGATGATGTGTGAGTAGTTTACTTCAGACCTTCGGGTCCATAGCTAGTAGCTAGATGGCTTCTTCTCTCTCTTTGGATCTCAATACAAAGTTCTCCTCGATTTTCTTGGAGATCTATTCGATGTAATATTCTTTTGCGGTGTGTTTGTCATGATTCGGTGAATTGTGGGTTTATGATCAAGTCTATCTATGAACAATATTTGAATCTTCTCTTAACTCTTTTATGTATGATTGGTTTATCTTTGCAAGTCTCTTCGAGTTATCAGTTTGGTTTGGCCTACTAGATTGATCTTTCTTGCAATGGGAGAAGTGCTTAGCTTTGGGTTCAATCTTGCGGTGCTCGATCCCAGTGACAGAAAGGGAAATGACATGTATTGTATTGTTGCCATTGAGGATAAAAATATGGGGTTTATATCATATTGCATGAGTTTATCCCTCTACATCATGTCATCTTGCTGAAGGCGTTACTTTGTTCTTATGAACTTAATACTCTAGATGCATGCCGGATACCGGTCGATGTGTGGAGTAATAGTAGTAGATGCGGAATCGTTTCGGTCTACTTATCTCGGACGTGATGCCTATATACATGATCATGCCTAGATATTCTCATAATTATTCGCTTTTCTATCAATTTCTCGACAATAATTTGTTCACCCACCGTAATACTTATGCTATCTTGAGAGAAGCCATTAGTGAAATCTATGGCCCTGGGTCTATTTTCCGTCATATTAATCTTCCGTCAACAAGCTATTTCTGCGCCGTTTACTTTGCTTTATTTACTTTCAATCTATATCACAAAAATACCAAAAATATTTATCTTATCATTATTATCTCTATCAAATCTCACTCTTGCAAGTGGCCATGAAGGGATTGACAACCCCTTTATCGCATTGGTTGCGAGGTTCTTATTTGTTTGTGTAGGTACGAGGTGACTCGCGCGTGGTCTCCTACTAGATTGATACCTTGGTTGTCAAAAACTGAGGGAAATACTTACGCTGCTTTACTGCATCACCCTTTCCTCTTCAAGGGAAAACCAACGCAGTGCTCAAGAGGTAGCAAGAAGGATTTCTGGCGCCATTGCCGGGGAGATCTACGCCAAGTCAAGACATACCAAGTACCCATCACAACTCTTATCCTTCGCATTACATTATTTGCCATTTGCCTCTCGTTTTCCTCTCCCCCACTTCACCCTTGCCGTTCTATTCGCCCTCTCTTCTCTGTTCCCCTTCTCTTTCCCAATTTGCCTCTTTTGCCCGTTTCTTGTTTGCTTGGGTGTTGGATTGCTTGCTTGTCACGATGGCTCAAGATAATACTAAATTGTGTGACTTTGCCAATACCAACAATAATGATTTCATTAGTACTTCGATTGCGCCTCTTACCGATGCTGAATCTTATGAAATTAATACTGCTTTGCTGAATCTTGTCATGAAAGATCCGTTTTCTGGCCTTCCTAGTGAAGATGCCGCTTCCCATCTAAATAACTTTGTTGATTTGTGTGATATGCAAAAGAAGGAAGATGTGGATAATGATATTGGTAAACTTAAGCTATTTCCGTTTTCGCTTAGAGATCGTGCTAAAGCTTGGTTTTTGTCTTTGCCTAAAAATAGTATTGATTCATGGAATAAGTGCAAATATGCTTTTATCTCTAAGTATTTCCCTCCCGCTAAGATCATCTCTCTTAGAAACGATATTATGAATTTAAGCAACTTGATCATGAACATGTTGCAGAAGCTTGGGAGAGGATGAAATTAAAGATACGTAATTGCCCTACTCATGGTTTGAATCTTCGGATGATTATACAAAAAATTTATGCCGGATTGAACTTTGCTTCTAGAAATCTTTTAGATTCGGCCGCGGGAGGCACTTTTATGGAAATCACTTTAGGAGAAGCTACCAAACTCCTAGATAATATTATGGTTAATTATTCTCAATGGCACACTGAAAGATCTACTAGTAAAAAGGTGCATGCAATTGAAGAGATTAATGTTTTGAGTGGAAAGATGGATGAACTTATGAAATTGTTTGCTTATAAGAGTGCTCCTACTGATCATAATGATATGCCTTTGTCTACTTTGATTGAGAATAATAATGAATCTATGGATGTGAATTTTGTTGGTAGGAACAATTTTGGTAATAACGCGTATAGAGGTAATTTTAATTCTAGGCCGTTTCCTAGTAATTCCTCTAATAATTATGGTAATTACTACAACAATTCTTATTGAAATTATAATAAGATGCCCTCTGATTTTGAATCTAATATTAAAGAATTTATTAGTTCGCAAAAGAGTTTCAATGCTTTGATTGAAGAAAAGTTGCTTAAGATTGATGAGTTGGCTAGGAACATGGATAGAATTTCTCTTGATGTTGATTCTTTGAAACTTAGATCTATTCCACCTAAGCATGATATCAATGAGTCTCTCAATGCCATGAGAATTTCCATTGATGAGTGCAAAAAAGAACCGCTAGGATCCGTGCTAAGAAAGATTGCTTTGTGAAAGCGTGTTCTTCTAGTTTTCATGATAATAAGGATGAAGATCTAAAAGTGATTGATATGTCCCCTACTAAATATTTGTTTTGCAATATGAATCTTGATAATGATGGGACTGGATATGAGTCAACTTTAGTTAGAAGGCGTCCCAATGATTCAGAGTTTTTAGATCTTGATGCAAAAATTGTTAAAAGTGGGATTGAAGAGGTCAAATCTTTAAATAGCAACAAACCCACTATCTTGGATTTCAAGGAATTTAATTATGATAATTGCTCTTTGATAGATTGTATTTCCTTGTTGCAATACGTGTTAAATTCTCCTCGTGCTTATAGTCAAAATAAAGCTTTTACTAAACATATCATTGATGCTTTGATGCAATCTTATGAAGAAAAACTTGAGTTGGAAGTTTCTATCCCTAGAAAACTTTGTCATGAGTGGGAACCTGCTATTAAAATAAAAATTAAATACCATGAGTTATTCTTTGTGTGATTTGGGTGCTAGTGTTTCCATGATTCCAAAAACTTTGTGTGATTTGCTAGGTTTCCGTGAATTTGATGATTGTTCTCTAAACTTGCACCTTGCGGATTCCACTATTAAGAAACCTATGGGAAAGATTAATGATGTTCTTATTGTTGCAAATAGGAATTATGAGCCCGTAGATTTCATTGTTCTTGATATAGATTGCAGTCCTTCATGTCCTATTATTCTTGGTAGACCTTTCCTTAGAACGATTGGTGCAATTATTGATATGAAGGAAGGGAATATTAAATTCCAATTTCCGCTAAGGAAAGGCATGGAACACTTCCCTAGAAATAAAGTTAAATTACCATATAAATCTATTATGAGAGCCACTTATGGATTGCCTACCAAAGATGGCAATACCTAGATCTATCTTCGCTTTTATGCCTAGCTAGGGACGTTAAACGATAGCGCTTGTTGGGAGGCAACCCAATTTTATTTTTATTCCTTGATTTTTGCTCCTGTTTAGTAATAAAAATTTTATCTAGCCTCTGTTTTGGTTGTGTTTTTTGTGTTTAATTAGTGTTTGTGCCAAGTAGAACCATTGGGAAGACTTGGGGAAAGTCTTTTTAATCTGGCTGTAAAAAAACAGAAACTTTAGCGCTCACAAGATTTGCTGCCGTTTTTATTGGAGAGTGATATTTAGTTAATTATTTTTTCAGATTATTAATAGATAAATTCCTCACGTTCAGCAATTTATTTTAGAATTTTTGGGGTTCCAGAAGTTTGTGTTAGCTACAGATTACTACAGACTGTTCTGTTTTTGACAGATTCTGTTTTTCGTGTGTTGTTTGCTTATTTTGATGAATCTATGGCTAGTAAAAGATTTTATAAACCATATAAAAGTTGGATTACAGTAGGTTTAACACCAATATAAATAAAGAATGAGTTAATTACAGTACCTTGAAGTGGTGTTTTGTTTTCTTTCGCTAACGGAGCTCATGAGATTTTCTATTTAAGTTTTGTGTTGTGAAGTTTTCAAGTTTTGGGTAAAGATTTGATGGATCATGGAACAAGGAGTGTCCAGTCCTAAGCTTGGGGATGCCCATGGCACCCCAAGGTAAAATACAAGGGCACAAAAAGCGTAAGCTTGGGGATGCCCCGGAAGGCATCCCCTCTTTTGTCTTCGTTCATCGGTAACTTTACTTGGAGCTATATTTTTATTCGCCACATGATATGTGTTTTGCTTGGAGTGTCTTGTATGATTTGAGTCTTTGCCTTTTAGTTTACCACAATCATCCTTGCTGTACACACCTTTTGAGAGAGACACACATGAATTGGAATTTATTAGAATACTCTATGTGCTTCACATATATCTTTTGAGCTATATAGTTTTTGCTCTAGTGCTTCACTTATATATTTTAGAGCACGGCGGTGGTTCTATTTTATAGAAATAATTGATCTATCATGCTTCACTTATATTATTTTGAGAGTCCTTTAGAACAACATGGCAATAATAAAAACTTTCATGTAAGTGCATTGAATACTAAGAGAAGTTTGATACTTGATGATTGTTTGAGATATGGAGATGGTGATATTAGAGTCATGCTAGTTGAGTGGTAGTGAATTTGAAAAATACTTGTGTTGAAGTTTGTGATTCCCGTAGCATGCACGTATGGGGAACCGTTATGTGATGAAGTCGGAGCATGATTTATTTATTGATTGCCTTCCTTATGAGTGGCGGTCGGGGACGAGCGATGGTTTTTTCCTACCAATCTATCCCCCTAGGAGCATGCGTGTAGTACTTTGTTTTGATAACTAATAGATTTTTGCAATAAGTATGTGAGTTCTTTATGACTAATGTTGAGTCCATGGATTATACGCACCCTCACCCTTCCACAATTGCTAGCCTCTCTAGTACCGCGCAACTTTCGTTGGTACCATAAACCCACCATATACCTTCCTCAAAACAGCCACCATATGTACCTATTATGGCATTTCCATAGCCATTCCGAGATATATTGCCATGCAACTTTCCACTGTTCCGTTTGCTATGACACGCTTCATCATTGTCATATTGCTTTGCATGATCATGTAGTTGACATCGTATTTGTGGCAAAGCCACCGTTCATCATTCTTTCATACATGTCACTCTTGATTCATTGCATATCCCGGTACACCGCTGGAGGCATTCACATATAGTCATATTTTGTTCTAAGTATTGAGTTGTAATTCTTGAGTTGTAAGTAAAAAGAAGTGTGATGATCATCATTATTAGAGCATTGTCCCAGTGAGGAAAGGATGATGGAGACTATGATTCCCCCACAAGTCGGGATGAGACTCCGGACGAAAAATAAAAAAAATAAAAAAAGAGGCCAAAAGGAAGAAGGCCCAATAAAAAATGAAATGAGAGAAAAAGAGAGAAGGGACAATGTTACTATCCTTTTTCCACACTTGTACTTCAAAGTAGCACCATGATCTTCATGATAGAGAGTCTCTTATGTTGTCACTTTCATAAACTAGGGGCAATTTTACATTATAGAACTTGGCTTGTATATTCCAATGATGGGCTTCCTCAAATTGCCCTAGGTCTTCATGAGCAAGCAAGTTGGATGCATACCCACTTAGTTTCTTTTATTGAGCTTTCATACACTTATAGCTCTAGTGCATCTGTTGCATGGCAATCCCTACTCATTCACATTGATATGTATTAATGGGCATCTCCATAGCCCGTTGATACGCCTAGTTGATGTGAAACTATCTTCTCCTTTTTTGTCTTCTCCACAACCACCATTCTATTCCACCATAGTGCTATATCCATGGCCCACGCTCATATATTGCGTGAAGATTGAAAAAGTTTGAGAACATCAAAAGTATGAAACAATTGTTTGGCTTGTCATCGGGGTTGTGCATGATTTAATACTTTGTGTGTTGAAGATAGAGCATAGCCGCTATATGATTGTGTAGGGATAACTTTCTTTGGTCATGTTATTTTGAGAAGACATGATTGCTTAGTTAGTATGCTTGAAGTATTATTATTTCTATGTCAATATTAAACTTTTATCTTGAATCTTTCGGATCTGAACATTCATGCCACAATAAAGAAAAATTACATTGAAAAATATGTTAGGAAGCATTCCACATCAAAAATTCTGTTTTTATCATTTACCTACTCGAGGACGAGCATGAATTAAGCTTGGGGATGCTGATACGTCTCCAACGTCTCCATACATTTTTATTGCTCCATGCTATCATATTATCTATTTTGGATGTTAATGGGCTTATTTTTACACTTTAATATTATTTTTGGGATTAACCTATTAACTAGAGGCCCAGCCCAAATTGCTGTTTTTTGCCTATTTTAGTGTTTCGCCGAAAAGGAATATCAAACGGAGTCCAAATGGAATGAAACCTTCGGGAACGTGATTTTACCAACGAACATGATCCATGAGACTTGGAGTGGACGTCAAGCAATCAACGAGGCGGCCACGAGGCAGGGGGCGCGCCCTCCATCCTCGTGGGCCCCTCATTGCTCCACCGACCTACTTCTTCATCATATATATATCCACGTACCCCAAACATCCAGGAGCACCAAGAAAACCTAATTCCACCGCCGCAACCTTTTGCACCCAAGAGATCCCATCTTGGGGCCTTTTCCGGAGCTCCGCCAAAGGGGGCATTGATCACGAAGGGCCTCTACATCAACTCCATGGCCTCTCCGATGACGTGTGAGTAGTTTACTTCAGACCTTCGGGTCCATAGCTAGTAGCTAGATGGCTTCTTTTCTCTCTTTGGATCTCAATACAAAGTTCTCCTCGATTCTCTTGGAGATCTATTCGATGTAATCTTCTTTTGTGGTGTGTTTGTCGAGATCCGATGAATTGTGGGTTTATGATCAAGTCTATCTATGAACAATGTTTGAATCTTCACTAAATTCTTTTATGTATGATTGATTTATCTTTGCAAGTCTCTTTGAATTATCAGTTTGGTTTGGCCTACTAGATTGATCTTTCTTGCAATGGGAGAAGTGCTTAGCTTTGGGTTCAATCTTGCGGTGTTCGATCCCAGTGACAGAAAGGGAAATGACACATATTGTATTGTTGCCATGGAGGATAAAAAGATGGGGTTTATATCATATTGCATGAGTTTATCCCTCTACATCATGTCATCTTGCTTAAGGCGCTACTCTGTTCTTATGAACTTATTACTCTAGATGCATGCCGGATACTGGTCGATGTGTGGAGTAATAGTTGTAGATGCAGTTTCGTTTCGGTCTACTTGTCTTGGACGTGATGCCTATATACATGATCATGCTTAGATATTCTCATAATTATTCGCTTTTCTATCAATTGCTCGACAGTAATTTGTTCACCCACCGTAATACTTATGCTATCTTGAGAGAAGCCACTAGTGAAACCTATGGCCCCGGGTCTATTTTCCATCATATTAATCTTCCATCAACAAGCTATTTCTGCGCTGTTTACTTTGCTTTATTTACTTTCAATCTATATCATAAAAATACCAAAAATATTTATCTTATCATTTTTATCTCTATCAGATCTTACTCTTGCAAGTGGCCGTGAAGGGATTGACAACCCCTTTATCGCGTTGGTTGCGAGGTTCTTATTTGTTTGTGTAGGTACAAGGTGACTCGCGCGTGGTCTCCTACTGGATTGATACCTTGGTTCTCAAAAACTGAGGGAAATAGTTACTCTGCTTTACTTCATCACCCTTTCCTCTTCAAGGGAAAACCAACGCAGTGCTCAAGAGGTAGCATGCATCACAGTGGCCGTAGGTATTTCCCTCAGATGTGAAGCCAAGGTTATTGAACCAGTAGGAGAACCAAGCAACACAACGTAAACAAGACTGCACACAAATAACAACTTCTCGCAACCTGGCGTGTTAAAAGGGTTGTCAATCCCTTTCGGGGTACGACGCCTCAAGATAGGCAAACAGACATGAGGTAAATTTCTAGTAGATTGATAGATCGAACGCCAAATAAAATAAAAAAGAATAAATTGCATCAAGGTGTTTTTGGGTTTTTTGGTTTAGTAGATCTGAAAATAAACGCAAAGGAAAATAGATCGTAAAGGTAAATAATGTGAGAAAGAGACCCGGGGGCCGTAGGTTTCACTAGTGGCTTCTCTCAAGAAAAATAGCAAACGCTGGGTGAACAAATTACTGTTGGGCAATTGATATAACTTCAAATAATCATGACGATATCCAGGCAATGATCATTACATAAGCATCACGTCCAAGATTAGTAGACCGACTCTTGCCTGCATCTACTACTATTACTCCACACACCGACTGCTATCCATCATGCATCTACTGTATTAAATTCATGGAGAAATAGAGTAATGCAATAAGAACGATGGCACGATGTAGACAAGATCTATCTATGTAGAGATAGACCCCATCGTTTTATCCTTAGTAGCAACGATACATACATGTCGGTTCCCCTTTTGTCACTAGGATCAAGCACCGTAAGATCGAACTCACTACATAGCACCTCTTCCCATTGCAAGATAAATAGATCAAGTTGGACAAAAAAAACCCAAATATCAGAGAAGAAATATGAGGCTATGAGCAATCATGCATAAAAGAGATAATGAAACTCAAATACTGTCGTGGAATTGTCACGGCAGATGTCCTAGTGGAAGGACTTAGTCGTAGGGCCATCGCAACTAGGAAGCTTAAAGGGGTTAATTGGGACAAAGGACACGAGAGGTTTATACTAGTTCGGCCCCTTACGATGAAGGTAAAAGCCTACGTCTAGTTGTGATTGGTATTGCTGAGATTTCGACTTCCAAGAGGCTCGACTCGCCGGCTTGGTTATTGACTTAGTTGTCTCTTGCCCTAAACCGCCATCGGGTCGTCTCCTTATATACACAGGTTGACGCCAGGTGGCCTACAAAGTCCCGGTCAGCTCATAATCGTGTCCGGCTCGGTGACTTTCTTTACATGTATTTTTGTACAAGTATTTCCTTACATGTGGTGGTTTACTTACAATATCGGGCCTCAAGCCGGCCCCAGGCCTTTGGGCCTTTTATAAGACTTAATAAACTACAAACTTGGATGTTTACTGAGCTTCTTGCGTAACCGGCCATTGAAGCTGACCCGACCCCTCCTGGGCGGGTCTCAACAGATAGTAATATCCCCAACATCAGGCCCAGGTTGACTTTGAACTTTGTTCTTTGTCAATCTTCAATACTTAGTCAGAATCCATCCTCTTCTGAAAACTTCTATAACCCGCTGTGACATCATCTTTTGAAAACACAAAAAAACCTTCATGACGTCATCTTATAACAGATCTTTCATTTTTTAATGTCTTCCGAGAATCGACGCGTCTGTTCAGTTGGATAATTATTATTGGGTCTCCTTGATTTTCGCGCCCACCTGTTCGCATCTACCCTTATAAATAGACACGCGACCGGTCCTTCCCATTCTCCTTCCTTTCTCATCTTCTTCCTCTCGCAACCTCCGTCGCTGCTCGAGCTCCGCCGCCGCCGCAACTCTCATCGTCGTCGTCAAGCTTGGCCGCTACATTACCCTGAGTCCGACCAGAGAACGCGGCGACTCTTTGTGGCAGGCCTGCATCTTGTAAGTTTTCTTCTCTCTCACGCACCTAGATCTGTTCTAGGTTTGCAAGTTCTTCAGTGTTCTTCACCTGTTCGCCATGGATCATCTTGTAGATCTTCACCGCAACTTCTTTTGATCCAAAGAAGAGATATAACTCGCGCGCTAGCTGTTTGGCGTTTATTTTTGATATCAGTAGATCCCTTTTGCCTGTATAGATGCCTCTTTACAGTCGATGAACTCATCTGTACCAGGTTTTTAGGTCTAGAATATTTTCCTTTTTGAAACAGCCTTTTGATCCAAAATGATAATGATAGCTTGGTGAAACTTGTTTATGCCAACAGTTAGCCGAATCTGCTTCCCGAAAAAATCTGTAGTCATGGCGGCTTACCATTCTGGCTTTCTTTTCCTTATATGTCATTAGCCCTTAGTTAAGCCGCCGTTACTTGTTTTATAATTTCAACCTTTAACTTCTAATTGACCCGACACTTTTTCTTTTCCAGTCCCTTGTTCATCATGCTGTCAAAGACACCCACCATCTGCAATTGGGTTCCCTCAACCATAACTGAGGAGCGTCTGAAAGAGTTCTTCCTCATTGGCTTTCTGCCTTCAAGAAATGTCATGTATTATCATGATCCTGACCCGGAAGAAGAACGACCTAATCCGAAAGATGGGGAAGTGATTGTCTTTACTGATCACATGAACCGGGGCTTCTCACCGCCCCTCAGTTTAGAACTTGGAGGCATCTCGATTCAACACCGGCAGGGTGCAGTTTTTCCTCTCATAGTTTTACCAAGTCACCCAAAGGACTGGAACCAAACTTGGTTTTACTGTCAGGACGTCTCACCCGCCAATGGGAAGCCACTGCCGGGTTACCGCCTCGATCGTCTTGACACCAAGTTCGCCCTGCCAGATAAACTTACTATTGCTGAACGCAAAAAACTGATTCCATCTATCAGGAGGATCAATGGTTTGTTGGGGAACGGTTTGACCGGAGTCGATCTAACCCACTGCTGGGTCTCATGGCAGATTATTCCATTAAGCCGTCGTTCCAAGTTGATGTATGAATATAGTGGAGACCCGGATGACTCTCTCCGTCATACCCCGGTTCAGCTAACTGAAGAAGATGTTGTCACGATGTCAACTGGTCTGGTGAATGCGAAGTACGAAGACTGCAGTGTTGTTGGGTTAAATCCTTTCTGTAAATTTAACCCGACACCAGAAGTAAGAGCATTCTGATCTTTTTCCTTTATATTTTGTCCAGCCGTATTGTTTATCACTGATCCTTCCTTTTGTCTTTGTAGGCTAACTCTGACTTTTGGAAAGCAAAATACGATCATGAAGCTACCAAGAAGGTGAAGCTTGCCGCCATGAACGTCAAGAAATCAACCCGGAGAACAAAGAAGAAAAAGAAAACCACCGTTGAAGATTTAATGAAGCTTGATGACTCGTCTGACTCGGAGGTAGCCCTTGATTCACTTGGCCAACTTTTTAACAATCTTATTGACACTGACCCTTACCAGGATGACACTGGGGCTAGTCAAGCCGGGGAAGCAGAGGTAACTATCATTTCCTCTAACTCGGAGCCCTTACCAAGACACAAAGTCCGATGAGTGATCCGTATAGTAAGGTTTTCTAACCCCTTAGCTCACTTGGATCCCAACTTTCATTTGAAAAAATAGCAGCATGAAAGCCGTCGTGAAGTTGAGATTGAAGATGAGACGGCTGTCGTCCCTGAACAGACCCCTCGGAAACGTCCGAACGAGGTTTACTTATTACTGTCCTTACCTTTGTTTTAATGAATCCTGCCCCTTGCATTTCCTTTAGCTCCTTTCATTACCTTTTCAGGAGGTGTCTTGTTCCTCGGGCGACTCATCACAAACACAATTTCCGGCTTTCAAGACTGCTCCTGGGTAATTAAAAATCCTCTTTTCTGCCAAGTTTGATCAATTGTTATCTTAATGCTGACTATCCTGCAATATTTTTCTTTAGCGGTCAGGCTAAATCCAAGAAAGCGAAGGCAACAAAACCAGTGGAAGACCCGCCAGTACTGGCATCTGAGTCGGCTAGGCCACCTTCTCCATTAACTGTCGCCCCAGAAGACCCGCCTATTGTTCATGAAGCAAATCCTCCAGAGCCATGCCTTGTCAATACCACTATTAACCCTTCTGCAGCTGGTCCATCAAGCTCAACCGGCCCATCATCTCCCCATGTTCAAGACGTTCAAATCACTGGGAGCCGCTATGTTGAGCCGGGGAACCCGACGGTATTGGCACGGTGCATAGCTAAGCAAGAAGCTTTGGAGAGGCGGAAGGTTCATCTTAATGTTGCCAACTATGACCGTCTTAACGCCAGTGATATCTTATCCGGCTATCTCAGTCATGTACACTCCAGTCGTGATTCTGAGATTGAGATGGTCAAGCAGCTTCAATTGAAGTATGAGGTATGTAGTTTCCGGTTTACCAATATTCCTTCAGCTCCCAAGTCTGTAGATTATGAGAGAAACAGAATAACCTGTAGACTTAAAATATAGGCCGATACCCTTACTTCTGAATCTTTGCCTGATATTGGTAGAACAAGACTTCACCCATAGTCCCCAAAGACCAGTTTATTTAATCAAATGAATTGGTACTTCAGAATTGAACACCATCTGTAAAATACTTAACATTCCGGTTTATCTTTGATAACCTTGCTGAACTGCGTACATTAGCCCCCAAGTGCCAAATGCTGTTTCTTTGTAAAGGACTTGGGACTTCTAATATGCTGGTAGAGCCACAAAATTTGATTTGGCATACATTAGCCCCCAAGTGCCAAGTGGTTTATTCGTAAAGTACTTGGGACTTTGAATTTTGAATACGTATACTGGAATTTAAAACCAAATATTGACTTATCTGAATGTTTCACAGAATGCATTATCTGAACTGAACTCCCAATTGACTGACGCAAAGACCCAACTAGCAAGCCAGGAGTCAGAAATCAAATCTTCCACCTCCAAATTGCAAATGAGCCTTTCTGAAACGGAGACTTTGAAGACCAGCTTTGTTGCGAAAGAGAAAACTTGGGAGCATGAAAAAACACTCCTGACCCGCCGAGCTGAGACAGCCGAAACAGCTCTGAAAGAAATTTCAACAAAGCTGAACAATTTGAAGGGCCAGGTATCTCAGATGGTTG
This sequence comes from Triticum aestivum, assembly GCF_018294505.1. Taxonomy (NCBI): domain Eukaryota; kingdom Viridiplantae; phylum Streptophyta; class Magnoliopsida; order Poales; family Poaceae; genus Triticum; species Triticum aestivum. The sequence goes on from NC_057803.1 coordinate 473,152,606, forward strand.
CTGCGATTTTTGGTAAGCCGTCTGAATTGATCTTGAATATATTTTTTGTCAAACCGGAATATGATCGGTCAACTGACTCTGTTAAAAATATATACAGGTCCGCGAAGCAAAAATCTGAGCCAAGACCCGTTGATTAAACTGAAGGCAGTATACACCATGGTTCAACAATTGTACATTGGTACACAACGGGCTCTGGCCGCTATCTCTCTGGTAAATCAAGGATCCAACCATCTTAGCGATGTCCCGAAGAAGCTATCCATCCTTCCTGCTAGATTCCAAGAGGTAAAACGCTCCTGTGCACGAGCCGGTGCACTGACTGCCCTAAGCCGCTCCAAAGCTTGGGTGCCAGACCTAGACCCGGCGGACGATGCAAGGGGCTATCCTACCGTGAAGGAGGACGGGTCTCCTTTTGATCAAGATGACTTTATAGCCTGCGTCCGTGAAGTCCGGCCTCAGGCAACTAGCCTTGGAGATGATACCAACGTGGACAAATAGCAGCCGGGTTTTGACAGTGCAAATAAGAAGATGGTCACTCCTTCATACAAAGTTGCTGATCTTATCCCACCTTTGAGAGAAGATACCTTTGCCCCGGAAATCGACCCGGTCGGCCTGATTGACGACGAAGCTGAATTTGTCGCCATGAATGGCTTTGATTGGTCCAAATCCAACTTCCAGCAGACTCAAGATGGTGAACCGGTGAGGGAAGGACAATGATCATCTTCATGGGCTAATAAAGCCGTGTAATAGCTTAACTGTTTAAAACACCATGTTTTTGCTTATGCCATCGTGCAAAAAACACTTCTATGTGAATCTGTGCTTCCGGATGCCAATGTTTAATGCTATCTTAAGCATCATTTAATGCTTGTGTCTACAATGTTTAAACTCTGTTCCTGTGAACACAAGGGAAAACCTTGTCCTTGTTGATTCTTAGATTGCCGGTTCAAATAACCCGGGTGATGAATTTGATAATTCAATATGTATAAAAGTTAATACTCTTTGAATATTCAATAATCATCATATCTCAGTAGCTCGTACCTTCGGATCCTTAGACCACCGGCTTGGATAACCCGGGCGGCTGTGTTGTCCAATAATTGAGTCGGCGAAGAAAAACCAGGCCATCTCATTTGTAATATTGAAACAACAAAAACTCAAAGGCAAGTAATAGATAACAAATATAATTTCAACTCTGTAATTAAAAGACTGGGGGTTTCTGATTCGAATACGATCAGTAAACCGGACCAAAGGGGTTAAGCTAAGGTTCAAATACGACCATATAGCCCCAGTGGCTTTGGCGTTGCGCCGATCAAGAGGGTACCGACAGCTATGTTCTCTTTGGTTCAAATACGACCTATGTTTGAATAGGAAGCCCCCAAATGACCTTGAGAGGTTTTTAACGACCCTGATTCGAATAGGATCCAAGTCGGCTCAAAAAGGGGTTAAGCTATGATTCGGATACGATCAAGAAGCCCCCAAGTGAGTTCGGTCTTGAGCCGATCAAGAGGGTTACGACAGCTATGTTCTCTTTGGTTCGAATACGACCTATGTTTGAATAGGAAGCCCCCAAGTGACCATGAGATTTACAGCTAGATTTGAATACGATCATAAGCCGGACTAGAAAAGGTTAAACTTGATTCAAATATGATCAGCTCCTTAATAGTCATTTGTGAAAAAAATAAAAAATAAAGATGCATAATCTTTGAAAAGAAAAGAGACCGATGGTCTTACTTTATTGCTTATCATCGTATATACAATGTGAACGTATGTACAGAGAGCTGGTGGCTCAGGTATAGTATGGCCGAAGTTGAGCAATGTTCCACGGCCGGCGGGTCTCCTCTTCCGACTTACGTGAGTCTGCATGCTCTCGAACGTCAATGAGATAATAAGACCCGTTGTTTAATTTTTTACTGACCACAAAGGGTCCTTCCCAAGGTGGGGATAACTTGTGTGCATCTGAAAGATCTTGGATGAGCCGGAGCACCAAGTCGCCTTCCTGAAAAGTCCTGGTCTTAACCCGGCGGCTATGATAACGATGCAGGTCCTGTTGATAGATTGCTGACCGTGCTGCTGCTAAGTATCTTTCTTCATCCAACAAGTCAAGCGCATCCTGTTTGGCTTTTTCATTCTTAGCTTCAACATAAGCCGCCACACGCGGCGAGTCATGACAGATGTCACTGGGCAATACTGCTTCTGCCCCATAAACCATGAAGAAGGGTGTGTAACCCGTAGACCTGTTGGGTGTAGTATTGATGCTCCATAGCACTGAAGGCAACTCCTCTACCCAACGACCCGGCGTTCGCCGTAAAGGAACCATAAGCCGGGGCTTTGCCCTTTCAGAAATTCCTGATTGGCTCTCTCAGCTTGACCATTGGATTGAGGATGAGCTACAGATGTGCTCTCGTTGACAAAACTCTTCCATAGCTCCTTGGGATAGATTAGTGCCATTGTCTGTGATAATACTGTGTGGAAAACCGAAACGGAAGATTATTTTCTTCATGAACTGAACCGCCGTGGCTGCATCACACTTACTCACAGGCTCCGCCTCAACCCATTTAGTGAACTTATCAACAACCACCAGGAGATGTGTCTTCTTATCCTTATACCTTTTGAAAGGTCCCACCATGTCAATCCCCCAAACTGCAAATGGCCAAGTGATTGGAATCATCCAGAGCTCTTGAGCCGGCACATGCGCTCGTCGTGCAAATTTCTGACATCCATCACATCTACTGACCAGATCTTCTGCATCAGCGTGAGCCGTCAACCAGTAAAAACTGTGACGAAACGCCTTCGCCACTAAAGATTTTGACCCGGCATGATGACCACAATCACCTTCATGGATCTCACGAAGGATTTATTGACCTTCTTCAGGGGAAACACACCGTTGAAACGCTCCGGAAACACTGCGATGAAATAACTCTCCATTCGAAATCGTCATGGACTTAGACCGCCGGGTTATCTGTCGAGCCAGGGTCTCATCTGCTGGCAACTCTCCCCAGGTCATGTAAGCCAAGAACAACACCGTCCAGTCTGGGATGACATGAAGAGCCGCCACCAACTGCGCCTCCGGGTCAGGAACAGCTAAATCTTCTTCTGTGGGCAACTTGACAGAGGGGTTATGCAAAACATCTAAAAAGGTGTTGGGTGGTACCGGCTTACGTTGAGACCCCAGCCGGCTCAAAGCATCAGCTGCTTCGTTTTTTCGACGGTCAATGTGTTCCACATGATAACCTTTAAAATATCCTGCAACAGCATCGACCTCTCAGCGATAAGCTGCCATGAGAGGGTATTTGGAATCCCACTTGCCAGACACCTGCTGAGCCACTAGATCGGAATCACCAAGACATCTGACCCGGCTCAAGCTCATCTCCTTTGCCACTCGAAGACCATGGAGCAATGCTTCATACTCTGCTGCGTTGTTAGTGCACGGAAACATTAATCGTAACACATAACAAAATTTATCACCTCGTGGGGAAGTTATTACAACTCCAGCCCCCGAGCCCTCCAATTACCTGGACCCATCAAAATGAATAGTCCAATATGTGTTGTCCGGCTTTTCTTCTGGCATCTGCATATCTGTCCAGTCATTGATGAAGTCAACCAGGGCTTGAGACTTAATTGCAGTGCGTGGAACATACTTCAGCCCATGAGACCCAAGCTCAATTGCCCACTTGGCAACTAGCCCTGTAGCTTCTCTATTTTGAATAATGTCTCCCAAAGGAGCAGAGCTAACCACAGTGATTGGATGTCCCTGAAAGTAATGCTTAAGCTTCCGGCTTGCCATGAACACCCCATAAACAAGCTTCTGTCAATGTGGATATCGTTGTTTAGACTCAATTAGCACTCCACTGACATAATAAACCGGCCGCTGAACCGGATGCTCTTTGCCAGCCTCCTTGCGCTCTACCACCATAGCCACACTTACAGCCCGTGAGTAACGCCTTAAGCAAAAACTAGCATATGCAAGGAAGAGGAAAGAAACAATAGCAATCTCAACATAACGAGAGGTAATTTAGTAACATGAAAATTTCTACCACCATGTTTTCCTCTCTCGTAATAATTACATGTAGGATCATAAGCAAATTCAAAAAAATAACTATCACATAGAATACTGTCAACACGATCCACATGCATGTAAAGTTGACACTCTTCCGAAATAGTGGGATTAACATTAACTAAAGTCATGACCTTTCCAAACGCACTTTTATCAAAAACTTCATAATATTGAAAATTCTCCAAATATGTGGGATCTAAAGTTGACATTCTTCCAAACCCACTTTCAATATTATTGCAAACATTATAATCAATCTCATATTCATCATGGGGCTTAAATAAATTTTCAAGATCACAAGAAGAATCACCCCAATCATGATCATTGCAACAAGTAGAGGACATAGCAAAACTAGCATCCCCAAGCTTAGGGTTTTGCATAATATTAGCACAATTTATATTAATAGAATTTATACTATCATCATTGCAATCATGCTTTTTATTAAAAGATCTATTGTGAATCGCTTCATAAAGTACTTCATCACACTTTTCAGATTCACGAATTTCAAGCAAAACCTCATAAAGATAATCTAGTGCAGAAAACTCACTAGCAATTGGTTCAACATAACTGGATCTTTTAAAAAGATTAGCAAGCTGATGAGGATCCATAGATCTTTAGGTTCTCTGTTTAGTAATAAATAAATGACTATTCCAACGATACGAGCAAACAAGAAACGGGCAAAAGAAGCAAATAGAGAGGGAGGATAGAGAGAGAGAGGGCGAATAAAACGGCGAGGGTGAATTGGGGGGAGAGGAAAACGAGAGTCAAATGGCAAATAATGTAATGCAAGAGATAGGGATTGTGATGGGTACTTGGTATGTTGACTTTTTGCGTAGACTCCCCGGCAACGGCGCCAGAAATCCTTCTTGCTACGTCTTGAGCGTGTGTTGGTTTTCCTCGAAGAGGAAGGGATGATGTAGCAGAGTAGCGTAAGTATTTCCCTCAGTTATTGAGAACCAAGGTATCAATCCAGTAGGAGGCCATGCTCAAGTCCCTCGTACCTGCACAAAGCGATAGCTACTCGCAACCAACGCGATTAGGGGTTGTCAATCCCTTCACGGTCACTTACGAGAGTGAGATCTGATAGATATAATATTTTTGGTATAAAGATGCAAAGTAAAAAGTAAAAGCAAAGTAAAAAAGCAAAGCAAGATTAAAGTGATGGAGATTGATATGATGAGAATAGACCCGGGGGCCATAGGTTTCACTAGTGGCTTCTCTCAAGAGCATAAGTATTCTACGGTGGGTGAACAAATTACTGTTGAGCAATTGATAGAATTGAGCATAATTATGAGAATATCTAGGCATGATCATGTATATAGGCATCACGTCCGTGACAAGTAGATCGAAACGATTCTGCATCTACTACTATTACTCCACTCATCGACCGCTATCCAGCATGCATCTAGAGTATTAAGTTAAAAACAGAGTAACGCCTTAAGCAAGATGACATGATGTAGAGAGATAAATTCATGCAATACGAAATAAACCCCATCTAGTTATCCTCGATGGCAACGATACAATACGTGCCTTGCTGCCCCTTCTGTCACTGGGTAAGGACACCGCAAGATCGAACCCAAAGCTAAGCACTTCTCCCATGGCAAGAACTACCAATCTAGTTGGCCAAACCAAACGGATAATTCGAAGAGACTTGCAAAGATAACCAATCATACATAAAAGAATTCAGAGAAGATTCAAATATTATTCTTAGATAGACTTGATCATAAACCCACAATTCATCGATCTCAACAAACACAGCGCAAAAAGAAGATTACATCGAATAGATCTCCATAAGAGAGGGGGAGAACTTTGTATTGAGATTCAAAGAGAGAGAAGAAGCCATCTAGCTACTAACTATGGACCCAAAGGTCTGAGGTAAACTACTCACACTTCATCGGAGAGGCTATGATGATGTAGAAGCCCTCCGTGATGACGGCCCCCTTCCGGCGGAGCTCCGGAACAAGACCCAAGATGGGATCTCGTGGATACAGAAAGTTGCGGCAGTGGAATTAGTTTTTTTGCTCCTGTTCTGATTGTTTGGGGGTACGTGTGTATATATAGGAGGAAGAAGTACGCCGGAGGAGCAACGAGGGGCCCACGATGAAGGGGGGCGCGCCCTAGGGGGGGCGCCCCCCACCCTCGTGACCGCCTCTTTTGTTCCTTGGAGCAGGGTCCAAGTCTCCTGGATCACGTTCGGTGAGAAAATCACGTTCCCGAAGATTTTATTCCGTTTGGACTCCGTTTGATATTCCGTTTATCCAAAACACTGAAATAGGCAAAAAACAACAATTCTGGGCTGGGCCTCCGGTTAAAAGGTTAGTCCCAAAAAAAATATAAAAGTGGAAAATAAAGCCCAATATAGTCCAAAACAGTAGGTAATATAGCATGGAGCAATCAAAAATTATAGATACGTTGGAGACGTATCAGGCATCCCCAAGCTTAATTCCTGCTCGTCCTCGAGTAGGTAAATGATAAAAAGAGAATTTTTGATGCGGAGTGCTACTTGGCATAATTTCAATGCAAATCTTCTTAATTGTGGTATGAATATTCAGATTGGAAAGATTCAAGACAAAAGTTTATATTGACATAAAAAGTAATAATACTTCAAGCATACTAACAAAGCAATTATGTCTTCTCAAAATAACATGGCCAAAGAAAGTTATCCCTACAAAATCATATAGTCCGGCTATGCTCCATCTTCACCACACAAAGTATTTAAATAATGCACAACCCCGATGAAGAGCCAAGCAATTGTTTCATACTCTAACTTTTTCAAAACTTTTTCAATCTTCACGCAATACATGAGCGTGAGCCATGGATATAGCACTATAGGTGGAATAGAATGGTGGTTGTGGAGAAGACAAAAAGGAGGGGAAGATAGTCTCACATCAAGTAGGCGTATCAACGGGCTATGGAGATGCCCATCAATAGATATCAATGTGAGTGAGTAGGGATTGCCATGCAATGGATGCACTAGAGCCATAAAATTATGAAAGCTCAACAAAAGAAACTAGTGGGTGTGCATCCAACTTGCTTGCTCACGAACACCTAGGGCAATTTTGAGGAAGCCCATCGTTGGAATATACAAGCCAAGTTTTATAATGTAAAATTCCCACTAGTATATGAAAGTGACAACATATGAGACTCTCTATATGAAGAACATGGTGCTACTTTGAAGCACAATATATGAGACTCGCTATATCATGGTGCTACTTTTAAGCACAAGTGTGGAAAAAGGATAGTAGCATTGCCCCTTTTTTTGGGCCTTTTTTTTTTCTTTGGCCTTTCTCTTTTTTTATTTGGGATAATGCTCTATTGAATGATGATCATCACACTTTTATTTATTTACAACTCAATGATTACAACTCGATTCTAAAACAAAGTATGACTCTATATGAATGCCTCCAGCGGTGTACCGGGATATGCAATGAATCAAGAGTGACAAGTATGAAGGAACGGTGGCTTTGCCACAAATACTATGTCAACTACATGATCATGCTAAGCAATATGACAATGATGAATGTGTCATGATGAACTAGATGGTGTAAAGTTGCATGGCAATATATCTCGGAATGGCTATGGAAATTCCATAATAGGTAGGTATGGTGGCTGTTTTGAGGAAGGTATATGGTAGGTGTATGATACCGGCGAAAGGTGCGTGGTATTAGAGAGGCTAGCAAAGGTGGAAGGGTGAGAGTGCATATAATCCATGGACTCAACATTAGTCATAAAGAACTCATATACTTATTGCAAAAATCTAGAAGTTATCAAAGAAAAGTATTACGCGCATGCTCCTAGGGGGATAGATTGGTAGGAAAAGACCATCGCTCGTCCCCGACCGCCACTCATAAGGAAGACAATCAATAAATAAATCATGCTCTGACTTCGTCACATAACGGTTCACCATACGTGCATGCTACAGGAATCACAAACTTTAACACAAGTATTCTTTAAATTCACAACTACTCAACTAGCATGACTTTAATATTATCACCTCCATATCTCAAAACAATTATCATGCTTCAATCTTTTCTTAGTATTTAACACACTCAAAAGAAAGTTTCGCAAATCTTGAATACCAAGCATATTATTATTGAGAAAATTACCATGCTATTAAGAGACTCTCAAAATAATTTAAGTGAAGCATGAGAGATCAATAGTTTTTCTTTAAAACAAATCCACCACCGTGCCCTAAAGGATCTAAGTGAAGCACATAGAGCAAAATTATCTAGCTCAAAAGATATAAGTGAAGCATATAGAGCCAAATTACTTAGCTCAGAAAGATATAAGTGAAGCACATAGAGCAAACTTATCTAGCTCAGAAGATATAAGTGAAGCACATAGAGCAAAATTATCTAGCTCAAAAGATATAAGTGAAGCACATAGAGTATTCTATCAAATTTTAATTCATGTATGGCTCTCTCAAAAGGTGTGTTCAGCAAGGATGATTGTGGCATACTAAGACACAAAGACACAAATAATACAAGACGCTCCAAGCAAAACACATATCATGTTGGTGACTAAAAATATAGCTCCAAGTAAATTACCGATGGAAGTGGACGAAAGAGGGGATGCCTTCCGGGCATCCCCAAGCTTTGACTTCTTGGTGTCCTTGGATTATCTTGGGGGTGCCAAGGGAATCCCCAAGATTAGGCTCTTTCCACTCCTTGCTCCATGATCCATCAAAAGAATTCACCCAAAACTTGAAAACTTCACAACACAAAACTCAAAATAGAAAACCCGTGAGCTCCGTTAGCGAAAGAAAACAAAAGACCACTTCAAGGTACTGTAATGAACTCATTCTTTATTTATATTGGTGTTAAACCTACTGTATTCCAACTTCTCTATGGATTATAAACTATTTTACTAGCCATAGATTCATCAAAATAAGCAAACAACACACGAAAAACAGAATCTGTCAAAAACAGAACAGTCTGTAGTAATCTGTAGCTAGCGCAAGATCTGGAACCCCAAAAATTCTAAAATAAATTGATGGACGTAGGAATTTATCTATTAATCATATCCAAAAAGAATTAACTAAATAGCACTCTTCAAATAAAAATGACAGCAGTTCTCGTGAGCGCTAAAGTTTCTGTTTTTTACAGCAAGTTCAACAAGACTTTCCCCAAGTCTTCCCAACGGTTCTACTTGGCACAAACACTAATTAAACACATAAAACACAACCAAAACAAAGGCTAAATGATTTATTTATTGAATAACAGCAAGGAGAAATATTGGGTTGTCTCCCAACAAGCGCTTTTCTTTAAAGCCTTATAGCTAGGCATTGATAATTTTAATGATACTCACATGAAAGAGAAGAATTGAAGCACAAAAGGAGCATCATAAAGCATGTGAGAAACACATCTAAGTCTAACATACTTCCTATGCCTAGGCATCTTATAGGCAAACAAATTATCAAGGCAAGCAAAAACTAGCATATGCAAGGAAGAGGAAAGAAACAATAGCAATCTCAACATGACGAGAGGTAATTTAGTAACATGAAAGTTTCTACCACCATGTTTTCCTCTCTCGTAATAATTACATGTAGGATCATAAGCAAATTCAACAAAATAGCTATCACATAGAATACTGTCAACATGATCCACATGCATGTAAAGTTGACACTCTTCCGAAATAGTGGGATTAACATTAACTAAAGTCACGACCTTTCCAAACGCACTTTTATCAAAAACTTCATAAGATTGAAAATTCTCCAAATATGTGGGATCTAAAGTTGACATTCTTCCAAACCCACTTTCAATATTATTGCAAACATTATAATCAATCTCATATTCATCATGGGGCTTAAATAAATTTTCAAGATCACAAGAAGAATCACCCCAATCATGATCATTGCAACAAGTAGAGGACATAGCAAAACTAGCATCCCCAAGCTTAGGGTTTTGCATATTATTAGCACAATTTAGATTAATAGAATTTATACTATCATCATTGCAATCATGCTTTTTATTAAAAGATCTATCGTGAATCGCTTCATAAAGTACTTCATCACACTTTTCAGATTCACGAATTTCAAGCAAAACCTCATAAAGATAATCTAGTGCACAAAACTCACTAGCAATTGGTTCAACATAACTGGACTTTTAAAAAGATTAGCAAACGAATGAGGATCCATAGATCTTTAGGTTCTCTGTTTAGTCATAAAGAAATGACTATTCCAACGATACGAGCAAACAAGAAACGGGCAAAAGAAGCAAATAGAGAGGGAGGATAGAGAGAGAGAGGGCAAATAAAACGGCGAGGGTGAATTGGGGGGAGAGGAAAACGATAGGAAAACGGCAAATAATGTAATACGAGAGATAGGGATTGTGATGGGTACTTGGTATGTTGACTTTTTGCGTAGACTCCCCGGCAACGGCGCCAGAAATCCTTCTTGCTACGTCTTGAGCTTGCGTTGGTTTTCCTCGAAGAGGAAGGGATGATGCGGCAGAGTAGCGTAAGTATTTCCCTCAGTTTTTGAGAACCAAGGTATCAATCCAGTAGGAGGCCATGCTCAAGTCCCTCGTACCTGCACAAAGCGATAGCTACTCGCAACCAACGCGATTAGGGGTTGTCAATCCCTTCAAGGTCACTTACGAGAGTGAGATCTGATAGATATAATATTTTTGGTATAAAGATGCAAAGTAAAAAGTAAAAGCAAAGTAAAAAAGCAAAGCAAGATTAAAGTGATGGAGATTGATATGATGAGAATAGACCCGGGGGCCATAGGTTTCACTAGTGGCTTCTCTCAAGAGCATAAGTATTCTACGGTGTGTGAACAAATTACTGTTGAGCAATTGACAGAATTGAGCATAGTTATGAGAATATCTAGGCATGATCATGTATATAGGCATCACGTCCGTGACAAGTAGATCGAAACGATTCTGCATCTACTACTATTACTCCACTCATCGACCGCTATCCAGCATGCATCTAGAGTATTAAGTTAAAAACAGAGTAACGCCTTAAGCAAGATGACATGATGTAGAGAGATAAATTCTTGCAATATGAAATAAACCCCATCTAGTTATCCTCGATTGAAACGATACAATACGTGCCTTGCTGCCCCTTCTGTCACTGGGTAAGGACACCGCAAGATCGAACCCAAAGCTAAGCACTTCTCCCATGGCAAGAACTACCAATCTAGTTAGCCAAACCAAACGGATAATTCGAAGAGACTTGCAAAGATAACCAATCATACATAAAAGAATTCAGAGAAGATTCAAATATTATTCTTAGATAGACTTGATCATAAACCCACAATTCATCGGTTTCAACAAACACAACGCAAAAAGAAGATTACATCGAATAGATCTCCATAAGAGAGGGGGAGAACTTTGTATTGAGATTCAAAGAGAGAGAAGAAGCCATCTAGCTACTAACTATGGACCCGAAGGTCTGAGGTAAACTACTCACACTTCATCGGAGAGGCTATGATGATGTAGAAGCCCTCCGTGATGACGGCCCCCTTCCGGCGGAGCTCCGGAACAAGACCCAAGATGGGATCTCGTGGATACAGAAAGTTGCGGCGGTGGAATTAGTTTTTTGGCTCCTGTTCTGATTATTTAGGGGTACGTGTGTATATATAGGAGGAAGAAGTACGCCGGAGGAGCAACGAGGGGCCCACAAGGAAGGGGGGCGTGCCCTAGGGGGGGCGCCCCCCACCCTCGTGACCGCCTCTTTTGTTCCTTGGAGCAGGGTCCAAGTCTCCTGGATCACGTTCGGTGAGAAAATCACGTTCCCGAAGATTTTATTCCGTTTGGACTTTGTTTGATATTCCGTTTATCCAAAACACTGAAATAGGCAAAAAATAGCAATTCTAGGCTGGGCCTCCGGTTAATAGGTTAGTCCCAAAAATAATATAAAAGTGGAAAATAAAGCCCAATATAGTCCAAAACAGTAGGTAATATAGCATGGAGCAATCAAAAATTATAGATACGTTGGAGACGTATCACGTAACTCGCCGTAGCATCAATGATCTGATCAATACGGGGAAGAGCAAAAGGATCAGCCGGACATGCCTTGTTTAAATCTGTGTAATCCACACACATACGCCAGGTGACATTCTTTTTTAGCACGAGCACCAGGTTAGCTAACCATTCTGGGTGAAAGACCTCCCCAATGAACCCGGCCGCCAAGAGCCGGGCCACCTCTTCTCCAATGGCCTTGCACCTTTCTTCATTGAACCGCCGAAGAAACTGTCTGACAGGTTTGAACTTTGGATCGATATTAAGAGTGTGCTCAGCGAGTTCCCTCGGGACACCCGGCATGTCTGAAGGTTTCCATGCAAAGATGTCCCAGTTCTCACAGATGAACTAGATGAGCGTGCTTTCCTATTTCGGATCTAGGTTTGTGCTGATGATGAACTGTTTGGATGAATCGCCAGGCACAAAGTTAACCATCTTAGTGTCATCAGCCGATTTGAACTTTAACTCCGGCTCATGCTCTGTTATTGGTTTCTTTAATGACTTCATGTCCGCCGGGTCAACATGATCCTTGTAGAATTTCAACTCCTCCGTTGCACAAACAGATTCAGCATAGGCAGCATCCCCCTCTTCACATTCCAAGGCGATCTTCCGGCTCCTATGGACTGTAATGGTGCCCTGGTGACCCGGCATCTTGAGCTGCAAATACACATAACACGGCCGAGCCATGAACTTGGCATAAGCCGGCCGCCCAAACAGAGCATGATATGGGCTTTTGATCTTAACCACTTCAAAGGTTAATTTTTCTGCCCTGGTGTCATACTCATCCCCAAAGGCCACCTCCAGCTCAATATTACCAACTGGGTATGCCGACTTACCGGGTACTGCACCATGAAAAACAATGTTGGATTGTTTAATATTTTTATCCGTCAATCCCATCCGGCGGAACGTCTCATAGTAAAGGATGTTGATGCTGCTGCCTCCATCCATGAGTACCTTAGTAAACTTTTACCCAGCAACCTGAGGTGCCACTACCAAAGCCAAGTGACCCGGATTATGAACCCGGAGCGGATGATCCTCTCTGCTCCACACAATAGGTTGCTCCGACCAACGTAGATAACGTGGAATTGCCGGTTCAACAGCATTGACGGCCCTCTTGTGGAGTTTCTGGTCTCTCTTACATAAACTGGTAGTAAAGACATGATATTGTCCGCTACTCAACTGCTTCGGGTTGCTCCGATAGCCGGATTGTTGCTTCTGTTGATTCCCTTGGCTGTGTTGCTGATTATATCCTCCCTGATGACCAGGATGACCCTGACCATGAAAACCTCCTCCGCTTGAACCGGTGCCCGGGCCCTAAAAGTCGCCTCCACCTGAGCCGCCACCCGGGCCGTGACCCCCATCAAATGCGTTTGAATTTTTAAACGCCTTCATGATCGTGCGATCCTTCCACAAGTGGGTGGCTGGCTTCTCCCGGGTGCCCTGTCTTGGACAAGGTTCATTCAACAACTGCTCAAGGGTGGGGCCCGACCCGCCCGATCGAGGGGGTTGTCTGCCCTTGCGCTGCTGATTACCACACTGCGCATTAGTATTAGCAACAAACTCATCAGCCTTACGCTTATTACCTCCTTGATTTGCTGGGTTATGCTGGTGACCCTTGCCATTGTCGTTCTTCTTTCCCTTCGTTGCTTTTTCTTCATCAGATGCCAGGTCTTTGGTGGTGTCAGAATAGGCATACTTGACAAGAGCCGCCATCAACGTTCCCATGTCATTACAGTCACGTTTAAGCTGCCCCAACTTCTGCTTCAGAGGTTCAAAACGGCAATTTTTCTCCAACATCAAAACTGTTGAGCCGGCATCCATCTTATCAGATGAATGTATTATTTCCTTGACCCGGCGCACCCAATGGGTTGTAGATTCTCCATCCTCTTGCTTGCAATTGGTCAGATCCACAATCGACATTGGCTGCTTACACGTGTCTTTAAAGTTCTAGATGAACCGTGCCTTCAACTCTGCCCATGAGCCGATGGAATTGGGTGGTAATCCTTTCAACCAGGTCTGAGCCGTTCCATCCAACATCATCGTAAAATATTTGGCCATTGCAACATCACTAACCTCCAATAGCTCCATAGCCATCTCATAACTCTCAATCCAAGCCCCCGGCTGTAAGTCAGCCATGTAGTTAGGCACCTTACGAGGTCCCTTGAAATCCTTGGGCAACCGCTCATTGCGTATGGCTGGGACCAGGCAAGGTACACCTCGATTCTTGTAGCCACTCCTGCCTCAACCGAGGTTGCTGGATAATCCGGAAAGGTTTGGTGAGCCGCCTGCTCTGCTGCTATCTGAGCAGCCCATTCTGCCTCTTGACGAATCCTCTCCTGATCCGCCAAGTTAAGAGCTCCAGCCCGCACCGGCTCATACCTATATGGCCAGTTGTGACGTTGAGCATTACTTGACATCTCTGCAGATTCCATGTGCCTACTGTAACTTGGGCTTCGGCTTGGGCGAGGAGTTGAATGAATCCTGTCTCGACTGTAGGAGTATGCATCCTGCTGTGCCAAAGCTGTCTGAAGTAGTTCTCTTACCCTCCGGGTTTCAATTGCTGCTGGTGAGTCGCCTTCCATCGGGAGAGCTGCCAATCGAGCCGACGCCGCAATGAGGTTCTCCATGAGATTGGAGAAGTGACCCGGGGGTGTTGATATATAACGAGGAGGAGCTGTATTCATGCGCGGTGGCTCCATGGTGCGTGGCTGAACTGGTGCGCCGGGCGTCGTGACCCAGTTTGCCTCTGGCGGTTTGCTCCCTCCAGCTCCGAGTGTATGGAACAGATTCCTCGGATCCAGTGTTAGAGGCAGATGCGACTGAGTTTTCTGACGCTTCCTCCTCATGACTTTGTTTGACGCATTAAGATCCACCGAGAGCCGGAAGGTTTCTGCTTGAAGCTGCTGAGCACGGGTATCCAAAGCTGCTCGTTCTGCTGCCATCCGGGTTTCCTCCGCGGCCAGATTTTCCTTAGCTTGCACCATCTCCTCCCGCACGCGTGCCACTTCCACTTCATGATGGGCTTTATCCACCGGCTCTACCGCAGCGGTTAACAAAGTCGTCAATTTATGCATGAGTTCCATGAGAACCTGAGCCGGGGGGCGCGTAGGGTCTCCTAACCCGGCAGCTGCCGACCCGGTGGCTGCTGCTGTCGCTGCAGTGGAGTTCTGCCCGGGCTACGTCCCTGCCATGAAGACTCCGGCCCAATTCAGCGGCTCAACGGGGTCTGGAATACTGCTGTCATTGGAACAGCCCCCGAGCATGCCGTCTTGCAGTTGGTACAACGAGTCTGTCTCACCTGTTGATGATGCAGTATCAGAGCAGATGGCCGTCTCTCCGCCTTCCATTGATCCTTCAGAGTATTCACCGCCATGGGTGGAGCCTACGAAGGCATGCTTCACGACAAATTGAACACGGGTGGACCCAGCGCGCTGAGCCATTTCGATAGGTCGGTGTGGACATCCAGCTCAGGTCCTGACTCCCCGATCCGGCCGATGAAGACGTGAATTCCGCCAAAGGGGACCCGGTACCCATACTCGATTGAGCCGGCCTCGGGGCCCCAGCCTTCATCGTTGATGTAGATCTTGCCGCGACGACTCTTGGTCATCCGGCCCACAGCGTATCCCTTGAGCCCTTCGAAGTTGCCCTTCAAGAACTCAAATCCACCGTGCGCTGGCCCCACGGTGGGCGCCAACTATCGTGGAAT
Organism: Triticum aestivum; assembly: GCF_018294505.1. Taxonomy (NCBI): domain Eukaryota; kingdom Viridiplantae; phylum Streptophyta; class Magnoliopsida; order Poales; family Poaceae; genus Triticum; species Triticum aestivum. The sequence continues at coordinate 473,168,324 of NC_057803.1, forward strand.
TTTCATGGCAGATGTCCTAGTGGAAGGACTTAGTCGTAGGGCCATCGCAACTAGGAAGCTTAAAGGGGTTAATCGGGACAAAGGACACGAGAGGTTTATACTAGTTCGGCCCCTTACGATGAAGGTAAAAGCCTATGTCTAGTTGTGATTGGTATTGCTGAGGTTTCGACTTCCAAGAGGCTCGATTCGCCGGCTTGGTTATTGACTTAGTTGTCTCTTGCCCTAAACCGCCACCGGGTCGTCTCCTTATATACACAGGTTGACGCTAGGTGGCCTGCAAAGTCCCGGCCGGCTCATAATCGTGTCCGGCTCGGTGCCTTTCTTTACATGTCTTTCTGTACAAGTATTTCCTTACATGTGGCGGTTTACTTACAATATTGGGCCTCAAGCCGGCCCCAGGCCTTTGGGCCTTCTATAAGACTTAATAAACTACAAACTTGGATGTTTACTGAGCTTCTTGCGTAACCCGCTATTGAAGTTGACCCGACCCCTCCTGGGCAGGTCTCAACAGATAGTAATATCCCCAACAAATACTTTAATGGATATAAAAAGAGATAGATCTGATCATAAACTCAAAGTTCATCGGATCCCAACAAACACATCGCAAAAGAGTTACATCATATGGATCTCCAAGAGACCATTGTATTGAGGATCAAGAGAGAGAGAGATAGAGAGAGTGGAAGCCATCTAGCTACTAACTACGGACCCGAAGGTCTACAAAGAACTACTCACGCATCATTGGAGAGGCACCAATGGAACTGGTGAACCCCTTCATGATGGTATCTAGATTGGATCTGGTGATTCTGGACTCTGCGGTGGCTGGATGAATATTTCATCGACTCCCCTAGGGTTCTCGTATTTTGGGGGTATTTATAGAGCAAAGAAGCGGTCCGGGGGCACCCGAGGTGGTGAACCCCATCCGAGATGGTTTCTAGATTGGATCTAGTGGTTCTGGACCCTGCGGCGGCTGGATCCGTATTTTTCGACTCCCCTTTGGTTTCGCGAATTTGGGTATTTATAGAGCAAAGAGGCGGTCCGAGTGGCACCCCAGGTGGGCACAACCCACTAGGGCATGCTTGGGCCTCCTGGCGCGCCCTGGTGGGTTGTGCTCCCCTCGGGGCATCCCCCAGGTGCAGCCAGGGCCTGTTGTGTTTCTTCTGGCCCATAAAAAATCTCCGTCAAGTTTCACGGCATTTGGTCTCCATTTGAGATTCATTTTCTGCGATGTAAAAAACAAGGAAAATACAACAACACGCACTTGGCACTATGTCAATAGGTTAGTACCAAAAAATGATATGAAATGACTATAAAATGATTATAAAACATCCAAGATTGATAATATAACAACATGGAACAATCAAAAATTATAGATACATTGGAGACTTATCAGTATCCCCAAGCTTAAATCCTACTCGTCCTTGAGTACGGAAGTGATAAAAACAGAATTTTTGATGTGGAATGCTGCCTAACATGTCATATCATATTCTTTTCTTTATAGCATGGACATTTGGACTTTTATGTTGTTCAAAGCAATAGTCTAGTTTTGACATCATAATTTAAATACTCAAGCATATCAACATGCAACCATGTCTTTCAAAATATCAATGCTAAAATAAGCTATCCCTGGCCCATCATGCTCAACCATTGATCCATTCATGAAACACACTCGCATATTAGCTACACCCAATACTCAAGTACGATCATATTGCCTCCTAGTTGGTGCTTTTATAAGAGAAGATGGAGACTCAAATTCAAAAATAAAAATTGCATAAAGTAAAAGAAAGGCCCTTCGCAGAGGGAAGTAGGGATTTGTAGAGGTGCCAGAGCTCAAAGCGAAAAACTTAGATATAAAAACATTTTCAGAGGTGTATCCATCCCACCAACGAAAACGACTTAGAGTTACCAACACTTTCCATGCTAGATATATCATAGACGGTTTCCAAAAAGGGAAATAAAGTTTATTCCTTTTTCCACCTTACTTTCACTTTCCATGGCTAACTATATCCACGGGTGCCCTGCATGCCAACACTTTCCAAGGAATTTATTATTGGACAACATAAAGTAAATTCATTTTTCATTTCAGGACTGGGCATCCCTAATACCTTTGCCTTACTCTCGTGCAATGACAAGTGAATAAACACTCATCATGAGAATAACACATCTAGCATTGAAAATATTAGCCACCCCTCACCGCTCCGTGAGCGAAATGAAGACACAAAAGAGAAGTTTATTTTCGAAAATTAGAGATGGCACGTGCAAATTTTCTTAGAATGGCAAAAGAATACCGCATATAGGTAGATATAGTGGACTCTTGTGGCAAAACTGTGTTAAAGGTTTTTGGATGCACAAGTAGTGATCATACTTAGTGCAAAATGAAGGCTAGCAAAAGATTGAGAAGCGGCCAACCAAGAAACAAATAATCTTATAAGAGAGAATTAAGCATAACTAACACCGAATAATGCACCACAAGTAGGATATAATTTCATTGTATGACTATTGACTTTCGTGCTTGCATAGGGAATCACAAACCGTAACACCAATATTCTTACTAAAGCATAATTACTCATCAAGATGACTCACATATCACATCATAATACCTCAAAACTATTACTAAGAATCAAGTTTATTTTGTCCAATGATCTTCATGAAAGTTTTTAGTATGTCCTTCTTGGATATCTATCACTTTGGGACTAATTTTCATGTATTGCTTTTCATAAGCTCAAACAAATATAAGTGAGGATCATGAGCATAATATTTCTTTCACTCAAATTAATTTAAGTGAAGCAAGAGAGAATTTCTTGAAAATTTTACTAACTCTAAAATAAATCTAAGTGAAGCAAGAGAGCATTTCTTCAAAAATACTAAAGCACATTGTGCTCAAAAAGATATAAGTGAAGCACTAGAACAAGTCCATAGCTCATAAAAGATTTAAGTGAAGCAAAGAGAGCAATTCTAACAAGTCATGAAATAATTTTGGCTCTCTCAAATAGGTGTGTCCAGTAAGGGATCAAGACTTAAAACACAAAATAAAACAAGCAAAGACTCATATCATACAAGACGCTCCAAGCAAAACACATAGTATGTGACGAATAAAAAATATAGCTTCAAGTAAAATAGCGATGGTCGTTAGAAGAAAGAGGGGATGCCACTCGGGGGCATCCCCAAGCTCAGTTGGTTGCTCATTTTATCACTATGAAGAATCTGAAGGATCCAAAGACTAAGATATTTCCCTCAAGGACGAGGGGATGGAAGGAACTGCCATCCAGTTCTACTTTAGATTCACCTTCTGTTATGAATAAACTTGCAACACCACCACATGCTATTAATTCTGATATGTCGCAAGTTATTGATGATGCTACTTCTACTATGAATGATTCTTATGATGATGCTAGTACCTTGCTTGATAATGATGATGTGCAACTTGGTGAATTTCTTGATAAACAAATTGCTAGAGTTATACAACATGATGTTGTTGAATCTGATGATGAGCTTGAAATTGAAACTCCCGAAACACCTGCTAGAACTAGCCTTCTTAGATATGAATTGCCTAAGGTACCGGAAGGTTATGTTATGAGTGAAAAAACAACTAGAGATATTCTTGCTTGTAATGATAGAGATGATCTAGAGAAATTACTACAAAAGTATAAAGAAAAATCTCTGAATGCTAGAATGAAATGTGATCCTAAGTTTGCTACTTCACCTATCTTTATTGATGATAAGGATTATGAATTCTCTGTTGAATCTGATCCTTTCCATTTTATGAAACTGAAACTGTTGTGGCACATCTTACTAAGTTGAATGACATAGCCACCCTTTTTACTCGTGATGAGAAAACTCGCTATTACTTTATTCTCAAATAATTTCCTTTCTCATTAAAGGGTGATGCTAAAGCTTGGTACAACACTCTTACTCCTGTTTGTGTGCGTAGTCCCCGGGATATGATTTATTACTTCTCTGAAAAATATTTTCCTGCTCATATGAAACAAGCTGCCTTACAGGAAATATTTAACTTTGTGCAAACTGAAGAAGAGATTCTCCCACAATCTTGGGGGAGGCTTTGCCAGTTACTTAATGCTTTGCCTGATCATCCTCTTAAGAAAAATGAAATACTTGATATCTTCTATAATGGACTAACCGATGCTTCTAGGGACTTCCTAGATAGTTGTGCTGGTTGTGTTTTCAGGGAACGAACTGTTGAACAAGCTGAAGAAATATTGAATAACATATTGAAAAACTATGATGATTGGACTATTCCTGAACCACCGCCTAAACCCACTCCGAAGAAGAGGGGTATATTATATCTCAGTCCCGAAGATATGCAAGAGGCAAAGAAATCTATGACGGAAAAATGTATTAAAGCTAAGGATGTTAAAAATTTACCTCCTATTGAAGAAATACATGGGCTTAATACATCACCAATTCCTAAGGTGGTAGAGGTAAATTAACTTATGAAGTTTAATGATAATGACAATCCTCACAATATGCATCCTAGTCGATGCCTTTATGAGTTTGAAAACTACATTAGAAAACAAGATCACTTCAATGCAAATGTTATCAAACAATTGAAATACAAATCTGATATCATTGCTTGCTTGAGTGACTTGTTATTTAGAATATCAAATGATGTTAGAGGTGTTGGAAAACATGCTTCTATGGTTCAAACTCAATTAGAACAAGTTGCTAAATCTCAACGGGAAACTTGATGAAATGAATCATAATATGCATGACTTTGCTGTTAGAGTTGCAACTAGAGGAGGTAAAATGACTCAGGAACCACTTTATCCTGAGGGACACCCTAAAAGAATTGAACAAGATTCACAAAGAGCTAACACTAGTGCACCTAGTCCTTCTAGAAAGAAAAAGAAAAAGAAAAATGATAGGACTTTGCACACTTCTAGTGAACCTGAAATAGAAAAACCTCTTGACAATGAAAATGAAGTTTCTATCTCTGATGCTGAAACTCAATCTGGTAATGAACACTCACCTAATGATAATGAAAAATATAATGATGAGGTTCATGAAGACTCTCAACCAACCAATGAAAAAGAACCATACAATGATGTTGAGATAGAACCATCTGTTGATCTTGATAACCCACAAGCTAAAAACAAAAGATATGATAAAAGAGACTTTGTGGCTAGAAAACACGGTAAAGAAAGAGAACCATGGGTTCAAAAACCTATGAATTTTCCACCCAAGTCAGCTAAAAAGAATGATGATGAAGAATTTGAACGCTTTGTTGAAATGATGAGGCCAGTCTTTTTGCGTACTCGCTTGACTGATATATTGAAAATGCCTCCTTATGCAAAGTATATGAAAGACATCATCACAAATAAGAGAAAAATACTGGAAGCTGAAATCTCCACTATGCTTGCTAATTACACTTTTGAAGATGGAGTACCTAAAAAACTTGGAGATCCAGGAATACCAACAATACCTTGTTCTATCAAAAAGAATTATGTGAAAACTGCTTTGTGTGATTTAGGAGCTGGTGTTAGTGTTATGCCTTTCTCTTTATATAAAAGACTTGACTTGAATAAACTCACACCTACTGAAATATCTTTGCAAATGGCTGACAAATCAACTGCCATACCTATCGGTATCTGTGAGGATGTGCCCGTTGTTGTTGCTAATGTTACTATTTTAACTGACTTTGTTATACTTGAGATGCCCGAGGATGACAACATGTCGATTATCCTTGGTAGACCCTTCTTGAATACCATAGGGGCTGTTATTGATTGCAATGAAAGCAAGGTCACTTTTCATATTAATGGCAATGAGCATACAGTGCACTTTCCGAAGAAACAATTCCAAGTGAATGGTATTAATGTTATTGAAAAATCTCCGACAATCACTATTGGAAGTTTTCAAATACCTCTACCTACTGTCAAAAAGAAATATGAAATGCTTATTGTTGGGGAAATGCATATCCCCATTGAGGTAACATAGTGATTTATGAAAGTTCTTCGGTTTCATGCTAATCAAATTTGGTTGTTAATAAGACTTGATCAACCTTATTAATGGATCATTTTTGAACGGTATGAAGTTAATGAATTTAGTAAGCACTACTTTTTGTCCCTACTTTTTATTCTATGTTTTTATTAGTTAAATAAAATAAAATGCCATGTCTTGTCTGTTTTTTGAATTTCCCGTGCAATAAAAAATGACCCAAAAATAGAAGTTCTCAAAATGCCCTGAAAATTTAATACGATTTTTTTCTGAATATTTGAGAATATTTGGTGCAAATAACATCAGAGGGAGGTGCACCAGGTGGGCACAACCCACCTGGGCGTGCCAGCACCCCCAGGAACGCCCTGGTGGGTTGTGGTCCCCATGTGGGCCCCCTCACTTACCTCTTCATACCATATCATCACTTACCTCCAGAAAAAAAATCCCCATTGCTCTCTCTCCCGTGTTAATAATGATTTATCTTGGATATCAACATAGTGTTAAAATGATTGTGATGTAGTATGATGATATGGTATCCTCCTCTGAATGTTCAAGTGGCTTGACTTGGTACATGTTCATGCATGTAGTTGAATCAAAACCAACATAGCATCTATAATGTTTATGTCCATGGTGTTCATATCCTACTCATGCTAGTGTCCAATGTTACTTACGCATAATGCATGTTTATGATCGTTGTTGCTCTCTAGCTGGCCGCTTCTCAATCTAAATTGCTAGCCTTCGCTTGTACTAAGTGGGGACTCTGCTTGTACATCAAAAACCTTGAACCCAAAGTTATTCCAGATGAGTCCACCATACCTACCTATATACAGTGTTACCCTGCCGTACTAAGTAAATTTGCATGTGCCACCTCTAAAAACTTCTAAAAAATTATCCATTTTGTTCACCTAGATCGTTCATGGAATGACAGGAGGTGGTCGACATCTTCCGTGCTAAGTGGGTTATTCTGAGATCGAGTGTTTATTCACTCGCCATCGCATGAGAAAATGGACGGTAATAGGGATGCCCAGTCCCAAACTGCAAAATACAAAAAGAGTTCATCTCTTAAATAATCAAACAAAAACTCCCAATGGAGTCAAAGCCTTTACTTTTACTGCTTGGGAACCGCCACTAGCGTGCTTAGCAAGGAAGATGTTGATAACTGATGGTCGTGAAGTGAATGAGAAGGGTGCATGTCTCAAAATACCATTTATCTCTATTTTAAAAACTGAGCTCTGGCACCTCTGCAAATCACTGCTTCCCTCTGCGAATGGACTATCTATTTACTTTTATGTTGTGTCACCACCTTCTAAAACAAGCGCCAGAAACTGAGTAGAGCACAACGGTCATGATTTATGCATTGTGTGTAGCTAATGTTGGGAGCATCATGACTGGATCTTTTCTACCATGAATTACAATGTTTAGTCGCTGCTTGAACTTTGGAGGTGCTCTGCATTTATGTTTTGCGGTCTCAGAAAGGGCTAGCGAGATACCACTATTGTCATATTATATCATGGTTGTTTTGACAATGTGTTGCCGTTTGAGATATCTTATTATTGTTCGCTAGCTGATTATGTCATGGATATGAGTCATTATAATCTTTAAGAGTGTCAACATGGTTAGTTATAATGTTGGCTGAAAACCTGGGTGTTGTTTAAGCTTATTTATGCAAACAAGAGCAAAAGAGTTCGTAAAAGTTTTTCTTTCTCACTTTCAGTTTATCAACTGAATTGCTTGAGGACAAGCAAAGGTTTACGCTTGGGGGAGTTGATACGTCTCCAACGTATCTACTTTTTCTCACTCTTTTCCTCTTGTTTTGGACTCTAATTTGCATGATTTGAATGAAACTAACCCCGGATTGACGCTGTTTTCAGCAGAACTACCATGGTGTTGTTTCTGTGCAGAAATAAAAGTTCTCGGAATGGAACGAAACTTTTTGAGGATTTTCTATATCAATAATAAGAATTACTGGAGCCAGGACCCACAAGAGAGGGGCCCCTGGGTGGGCACAACCCACCAGGGTGTGCCCCCTCTCCTGGCGCGCCCAGGTGCGTTGTACCCACCTGGTGGCCCCGCTAACTACCCCTCTGATACTTTAAATTCACATATTTCCAAAACAAACCAGGGAGAAAGAATTATCGCGATCCATGAGACGGAGCCGCCGCCAAGCCCTGATCTTCCTCGGGAGGGCAGATCTGGAGTCCATTTGGGGCTCCAAAGAGGGGGATCTTTGTTCTTCGTCATCACCAACCCTTCTCCACCACCAATTCCATGATGCTCCCCACCGGGAGTGAGTAATTCCTTCGTAGGCTCGCTGGTCGGTGAGGAGTTGGATGAGATTCATCATGTAATCGAGTTAGTTTGGCCTGATCCCTAGTATCCACTATGTTCTTAGATTGATGTTTCTATGACTTTTCCATGCTTAATGCTTGTCACTTGGGGCTCGGGTGCCATGATTTCTGATCTGAACCGTTTATGAATTCATCATTATATCCATGTTCTAGATCCGATCCAAATGGATCGAAGCCTCTATGGTTAAGTGTCATCCCTGGATCAGTATTGCTGACACACACAATACTCGAGGATTTTGTAATAGATTTCAATCACACACTTATTACATCGAGTGTATCATAAGGAGAATTTATTACAATAATATGGCCGAAGGCCATCTAAATAACATAACTACGGAAGCATCGAAGATAAATGGGTCCATCCAACTCCGTGGCAAAACTGAGTGCATGACAACAACCTATCGCACCTTACTCTTCGTCTAAAAATTCTGCAACATGATACGTTGTAGCCGTGTAGGTCAGCACATGGAATATGCGGGCAAGATAACACTATAGAGCAATGAACAAATAACAACTATCACTACATGCATATTTGGCTGGTGGAGGCTCTAGGTTTAACATTTTCATAAAGCCAATTTTTCCCTACAACAAAGGAATGGTTTTTTTTATTTAACTACCAAATTTATGTCATTAATGAGAAGGTAACCCCAACTCAATTCCCCCAAAAAATATTAACAACCCAACAAATTAATTAAGTAAAGTGATGAGATCAAACAATAATTCAAGTACCAGATACTCAAGATGTCCATAACCAGGGACACGGCTAATCATGATTAGTTTGTACACTCTGTAGAGGTTTGCGCACTTTTACCCACAAGATTCGATCTCCTTCATTGAATTCCTCGCACTGCCTGATGTTTGAGAACCGGATGATCGAGACATAGTTTTTTCGAAGAGGCCCCTTAACCCATAGATAGGTCGGTACACCTACAATTCCCCTCCATCTGCTAGCCCATCATGGAAAGGTTTCCCACAACTTACTTAACTATGCTAGAGCCATTATGGCTTGTGGCTGCACACGGAAGTTTCTAGCATGAATAATCTTATGATCCCTTTGAGCCTGGGTGGCATTCCATAGGATGATCACACGGGTACCCCCGGATCTCCTAGGACAACACTGGATTTCCCAGGTTCCCACAACCATTCCACCCAGATGTGTATTAAAGTATCGACCTTAAGTTTCCCTTAGATAATATTACTCTTGCAGCTTTCATGAATCTCACATACCCAAACCACGTCTACGAGCATAGCAAGCAGTATGAGCATAATGTATAATACCCGGGGTTGATAAAAGGACAATAGGTTCCTACCTCATCAACTACTTAATCACACCAACATTTTACCAATCCTACTCATGCAATGTTTGAGGGTTGAGACTAATGCATCAAAACTGGGTAATAAAGGGGTATGATCAAAGTGTTACTTGCCTTGCTAACGATCGGAAAACCCTAGAGATTCGTAGTAGCAAGCTTCGCACTCCGGGTACTCTATCGGAAACAAACAATAGCATACATAAGCACTCAAGCATAAGATACAAGGGTAAAACCAAATAAAAATATCTAAACATAATGTACAAGTGAAGAGCTTCGATTTGCAAAAAGAATCAATCGAATCGGAGCTATGAAACTCAAACTACGATCAAAAGAAGTTCAAATTCAAATCTGCTGGAAACCAAATTTTAAATTTTCAAAATCATATATAAGTTGTTTATCTGAACAGAGGGGAACGTAACGAAGAATTTGGCGTTGGTTTCGTTGGATTTGGATAAGCGAGCAAAAATAGTGAAGGGTTAAAGATCATGGACTAATATGTAAGAAAACTAATTCGCGGATAGGTCCCTGGCCAAAAATAAAACTAAAAAGAAAATTCTAACAAACGAATGTTCGCTAATATAAACTAATGAACGAAAGTGTTCACTAACAGATCTAAACGAACGAACGTTCACTAATTAAACTAACCTAATAAAATAAACCGATCTAAAAAGAAAAACCGAAACTTAAAAAACCGGGGCGGGTTTACTCGGCGGTTATACTGGTTC
>NC_057803.1:473178940-473190742 GCF_018294505.1 Triticum aestivum
CGGCGGCTCCAGGCGGTGGCTACGGTGGCAGGCGGCTGCAGCGGCGGCTCCAGGCGGCGGGAGGCGGCACGGCTTGGTGGAGGAGAGGGCCGGGAGGGCGGCTTATAAGGAACCCTGGGCGGGTCCGACTTGGGCAGGGGGACGGCCGGTGGCGTGTGGAGCTCGGACTCCGGAGGAGTCCGGCTCAGGCGTGAGGTGGAAGGCGGCGGCGCGGTTTGGGCCGGCTGGGCCTTCGGCCCAGTCCTGTCCGAAACTTTTTTAAATAATTTCACCGCAAAGAAAAATCCCAATAAAAATAAAATAAAGTCCTAAAATTGCAGAAATAATTTTCACCATTCGCTCCTAATATTTAGGACAAAGTGAACATTTTTCTGGCTAAATGTAATTTTAAAAAATGCACATTTTCCCCTAATTTAATAAAATTCAAACGAATAAAATTGCAAATAAAATTCAAATAAATATATGTTTTTATTCAAAATTAAATTTCCAATATTTCCTAGCTGTTTTGAAAATAATTGGAAAAATAATTTCAAATAAAAATCACTTTGATCCAATTTACCAATTTTGAAAATTCAAAAATGGATTTTTGTGAAAACGTCCAACTCTCTCAAATGGTCCTTGAGTTGCTTAAGGTCTCTAGGATCAAAATGTCCAAATAAATCAAATTCAAAATGCACAAATCATGGATTCATATGATGACCTAGTGGTTAGCATCCAAATTGAAAATTGGGATGGTACAAACCTACCCCCCTTAAGATGAATCTCGCCCTCGAGATTTGGGTTGGCTAGCAAAAAGGTGTGGGTGGTCTTTCCGTAGGTCTTCTTCTCGCTCCCAGGTGGCTTCTTCCTCGGTATGGTGACTCCACTGAACTTTGCAAAACTTGATGACCCTGTTGCGTGCGACTCGATTGGCGAACTCCAAAATCTTGATGCTTTCTCCTCATAAGTCAGGTCACTCTCCAACTGAATTGTTTCTAGGGGAAGTGTATCTCTCAGAGGAATATCGACCATCTCTGCATGCCACTTCTTCAACTGGGAAACGTGAAACACATCATGAACTCCTGATAATCCTTCGGGTAATTCCAACTTGTAGGCTACTTCGCCCATACGCTCCAAAACTCGATATGGTCCTACAAATCTTGGTGCTAACTTTCCTTTGACTCCAAATCGTTTAACTCCTCGAAGTGTTGACACACAGAGATATGCTCTGACTCCGACTTCATAGGCTACCTCCTTGCGTTTACTATCGGCATAACTCTTCTGCCTGGACTGAGCTACTTCAGTCTATCGTGAATCAACTTGTCTTTCTCCTCAGACTCTCTGATTAAGTCTGGCTCGAACAATTGTCGGTCTCCAACTTCATCCCGCATCAATGGTTTCATGTACCTCCTTCCATACAAAGCTTCAAAAGGGGCCATCTTCAAACTAGCCTGGTAGCTGTAGTTATATGAGAACTCTGTGTAAGGCAAATTATCATCCCAACTAGACCCATAGTCTAGCGCACAAGCTCTCAACATGTCCTCCAGAATTTGATTGACTCTCTTAGTCTGTCCATCTATCTGCGGATGAAAGGCTGTACTGAACTCTAGCCTGATTCCCATAGTCTGGTGCAATTGATTCCAAAACTTTGAGGTAAATTGTGTTCCTCTATCTGATAGTTGGTCCTCGGAACTCCATGCGGACATACAATCCTAGTCATATAGATCTTGGCCAACTTCGCGCTCGTATAAGTGGTTTTCACGAGGATAAAGTGGGCCACTTTGGTCAAGCGATCAACTACAACCCAAATGGAATCATATCATGTACGTATCCTGGGTAATCCGGTGATGAAATCCATGCCAAGCTTATCCCACTTCCATTCGGGTATCGGCAAAGGCTGAAGTAATCCTGCTGGCTTCTGATGTTCTGCCTTAACTCTCTGACATACGTCACATACGGCTACATACTCGGCAATATCCTTCTACATACCTGTCCACCAGATACGTTCCTTCAAATCCAAATACATCTTGGTGTTGCCTGGGTGGATTGAGTATGGTGAGTCACGAGGTTCCTGAAGAATTAACTTCCTGATCTCTGCATCATTAGGCACATAAATACGATCCTCACACCATAAAGTTTCGTGTTCATCCTCACGAAAACCTTTGGCCTTTCCTTTATTCATCTTCTCGTTTATCTCCGCAGTCTCTTTACCAGTCTTCTGGGCTTCTCGAATCTTTCCCAACAACGTGGACTGAACTTCCAACACTGTAACAAAACCTCTCGGAACTATATCCAAGCGAAGTTCTCTGAGATCGTCGGCTAACTCCTGAGGTAATTCTCTAGTCATTAGAGTATTAACATAACTCTTGCAGCTCAAAGCGTTTGCTACTACATTGGCCTTGCCTAGATGATAATGCAGCTTCATGTCATAATCCTTTATGAGCTCCAGCCATCTCCTCTGCCCGAGATTCAACTCCTTCTGGGTGAAGATGTACTTCAAACTCTTATGATCCGTGTATACATCACAACGGTTTCCAATGAGAAAATGTCTCCAGGTCTTGAGCGCATGCACTACGGCCGCTAACTCCAAATCATGTGTGGCATAATTCAACTCATGAGGTCGAAGCTGACGTGAGGCATATGAAACAACTCTTACATCTTGCATAAGTACGCCTCCAAGTCCCTGGCGAGAAGCGTCGCAATATACATGGAAATCCTTGCGTATATCTGGAAGAATTAGCACTGGGGCTGTAACTAAACATTTCCTCAACTCCTGAAAACTGGCCTCACATTTCTCGGTCCATTTAAACTTGGTGTCATTCTTCAATAACTCCGTCATGGGCTTCGCGATCTTGGAAAATGCTCAATGAATCTCCGATAATATCCTGTGAGTCCAAAGAAACTGCGTATCTCTCTAACTGAGGTGGGTGCCAACCACTCAGTGACAGACTGAACCTTGGAAGGGTCTATCGGTATACCTTCTCTAGATATAACATGTCCACGAAATCCTACTTCCTTCAACCAGAACTCACATTTGCTGAACTCGGCATATAACTGATGTTCTCCGAGCTTCTCGAGAACCAAGCGCAAATGTTCCTTGTGCTCTTCTTCATTCTTCGAGTACACCAATATATCATCAATGAATACCACAACAAACTTATCCAAGAACTCCATGAACACCTTATTCATCATACTCATAAAGTAGGCAGGGGCGTTAGTCAAACCAAAAGACATGACCGTGTACTCATATAGCCCATACCTTGTGGTAAAAGCTGTGTTAGGTATATCTTATTCTTGGATCTTGAACTGGTGATATCCTGATCATAGATCGATCTTGGAGAATACTTTAGCTCCCTGCAGGTGGTCAAACAAATCATTGATCATCGGTAGTGGGTATTTGTTCTTGATTGTCACCTCATTGAGTGCATGATAATCAACAACCATTCTCAAAGATCCATCCTTATTCTCAACTAGGAGCACTGGTGCTCCCCACGGTGATGAACTTGGTCGAATATAACCTTTCTCCAATAACTCCTTAATCTTCTTCTTAATTTCTTCCAGATCATTTGTAGGCATCCGACATGGTCTCTTCGATATTGGTCTGGTGCCTGGAAACAACTCGATCAAAAACTCTATGTCCCAATCTGGTGGCATGCTTGGTAATTCCTCCGGGAATACATCTGGATAATCCTTCACAACGGGCACTTCCTCCTGTACCACTCCCGAGAGTGAATTTAGTTGAGTCCTCCTTGGCGCATGCCTAGACACATACTTGATCCTTTTCCCTTCTGGGGTGGTGAGAAGAATTCACTTACTAGCACAATCGATATTTCCTCCATACATCGATAGCCAATCCATGCCTAGTATCACATCCAATCCTTGTGATTCCATAATAACGAGGTCGGAGGGGAAAACATGCCTACCTATGGTCAATGGCAACTGAAAACATCCTCGGCTAGCCATATATTCTGCTCCGGGTGAGCTTCTGACATAGGTGTCTTAAGGGCTACAGTGGGCAACTTAAACTTATCCACAAATCCCCTTGATATGTATGAATGCGATGCACCGGTGTCAAAAAGGATAATAGCTATAAATGACTTAATAAAAAACTTACCAATAATTGCGTTAGGCTGCTCTTCAACTTCCTCCACATTGACGTGATTCACCTGACCTCTGGTGAAAGGGTTGGGCTTCTTTCCACAGCTTCCATTGTCATTACCATTCTTTGTCTCAGAACAATCATTGGCGTAGTGTCTAGTCTTCCTGCACTTGAAACAAGTAACGTGACTCAGATCCTTCTTGGCGGTGTCGCGGGGTTGGAACAACTCTAGCTGTTGTTTCCTCCATTCCCATTTCCATTCTTAGGGCCACTGTGGTTGTGTGGACTTCCTCCATTATGAGAATGGCCTCCATGGTTATGATGGGTGTGTCCTCCCGAGTATGGGGTAAAACGTGGCTTCTGCTGAGCTGCAGAGTTGTACTTCCCCTATCCATACTTCCGTTTGCGGCTCTCTATCTACCGCTGCTTGCCTTCAATCATGAGGGCCCTGTCTACCAGCTCCTAATAGTTGGTGAATGTTGCTACCATCAACTGCATACTCAGCTCATCATTCAGCCCCTCAAGAAACTTCTCCTGCTTCGTAGCATCTGTGGCCACTTCATCTGGGGCATAACGTGCTAACTTGCTGAACTCATCCACGTAATGCGCGACAATACGGTTTCCCTGGCATAAGTTGCGGAACTCACGCTTCTTCATGCTCATAGCTCCAGCTGAGACATGTCTGGTGCGGAAGGCTTGTTGAAACTGATCCCAAGTCACATTGGCCACGGGGAAAGTGGCAGTGTAGTTCTCCCACCATGAGGCTGCGGGTCCATCCAGTTGATGTGCGGGAAAGTGCACCTTCTCAGCATCTATGCAACCTGTGGTGGTCAGCTCCCTTCCAATCTTGCGGAGCCAGTCATCAACAACAACCGGCTCGGTGCTGCTAGAGAACACCGGTGGATTCAACCTAAGAAAGTGGGCTAAGTTGTCAACTGGGGGTGGTGGTGGGTTGTTGTGGCCTTGGTTCTGGACTAGCAACTATAGCAAGGCATTATGCTGTTGGATCAACCGGGTAATCTCCGGTGGGAAGGTGAATGCGGGGTCACATCTCGGAGGCATCTGATAGGTTTAGAGGGGTGAGAATAGAATAGAGTGAGGTCTAAAGAGATTGTTCACTACCCATATGCACATGTGACAAACAAATTCATTCCGCACCACTCAATATCAAACAAGATTCATACAATCGATCTAAGCTACCGTTACAACATCTCACGAATGATTACTATATACATGGAAGAACTCTAATGGTAATATGGTGGTCGACTAGAAATTTTGATTGGTGGAAGACTCCATAATATCTGCTCCAGCTTCGTCTTCATGATCATCATCCCTGTCGGGGTTGGAGTCTGTGTCGTCTAGTATGATGTAGTCTTCTGAACGAATGTCTACTCCAGGTTCAGGATCCCCCATGAATACTCCTAGTTTCCTCTTCAGGTCTTCATTCTTCTCCAGTAGTACCGCAATTTCCTCTTCATATCCATCGCGTGTAGCCTTGAGTTCCTCTTCTAGCTCCATGTTTCGGGTCATCACCTTCTTCCACTACAAAAAAATACACTTCCGTGATGATACGTGTTTCTCATAGTAGGTCGCGTTTTTTGTCATGCATGTACATCCATGACGATTTTATGACAGAATCAAGATAGTCATACATGTGCTATCGTAGAAGTGTTCCATGACATTACCAAAATTATCATCACGGAAGTGTCCACTTCCATGACGATAAATCGCGCGTCACAGAAGTGCTTTCGTCAAGGGTGACCGACACGTGGCATCCACCGTAACGGAACGCCGTTAAGCTATCGGGTCGGGTTTTGGATCCGATAACCTGTTAAAAGCCTCGACCGATGGGGATTTTCCGCGTGTAAAATCATCATTGGCTGGAGGAAACACGTGTCGGCTCATTGTTTGGACAGATGTCATCCACTCATTGGACGGAAGGCGCCTATGATACGTCGACACGTGGCACGGCCCAATAGAGGCCCATTCCTTTGAAAAGGTCGGCCCGTTTGACTTGGTCAAAAGGTGTCGGGCCGGCCCATGGAAAGCCTATTAACGGCCTGTTCGCATATAGCCCATTTACAGCCCGCTAACCCAAGGCCCGTTACGCCCTATCCGAATTAGGCCTAGTAGCGTCATCTGGGCCATCCAATATGATTCCAGCCCATTTTCACTTTTGGCCCATGTATGGCCCATGACGTCTTTCGGCTCATATGAGGCCCTATGTAACTCTTGGCCTATTAACGGCCCGTGGTGAAACTGGCCCGTAATGAACAGTGTATCACTTTACACCCATTAACGGCCCGTGGTGAAACTGGCCCGTAATGAACAGTGTATCACTTTATACCCATTAACGGCCCGTTATTCCGTTGGGCCGTTTCCAGCCCATGTTATCTTTCGGCCTTCTCAGAGCCATTTATTCTTGGGCTCATTTCCAGCATTCGTTTACTTATGGCCCGTTACTGTCATTTTCTGCTTGTGGGCCAAATTCAGCCCATGGTTACAGTCGGCCCGTTTGGGGTTTGTTAATACATTGGGCCGTTTTCATAGTGTCATCAAATATGGCCTATTAATGATGGCCCGTTATGGTCGGCCCATGAACGGATGATTCCAACTATAGCCCGTTTACGGCCATAATGCGGTCTGTTTGGCCCATGTTTGGCCAATCGATCATATGGCCCGTATAAGGCCCATTGATGATACGGCCCGCAGAAGGCCCATTGTTTCTACGGCCCGTAGAAGGCCCATTTTTTCTACGACCCGTAGAAGGCCCACTGTTTCTACGGCCAGTAGGAGGCCCAGTGTCACTACAGTAAATATTTGCCCATGGTTATTGTGGCCTAGTTTTAAAAAATAGGTTATTGCAGCCACTAGCTAACCGCGGAAAAAGAACTGCAATGATTACAAGCAAACAAATAAACAATACAACAAGGAAATAAATAAGCAAGCAACTAACGGTAGGCTATCATGGCTATTACACATATTACATCCACTGGGCATCAAAGTTCGCCACCAGTGCAAATATAGGGAACAAAGCAGCATATCATATACACTAGTTGTCAAAGTTGGCGACGAGCGCAAATAAACGTCGCAACAAAACAAATCCAGAACTGAAACCACTTCAGAAGATCTCAAGAAACAATATCCTGGGTACCCATAATGCTGGCAAGATGCTTAGCAAGCTTATTAACTTTCTCTTGTTTGGCGCTTAAATCCTCCAGCGCTTGCTGTTGCACCAGAAAATATGCATCTGAATTCTGCAGGGGCTTCCTCAGTCCTTCAGCTTCCTGTCGCAGCACATCTGATCGATGTCTTTCAACTTGAAGTTGAGACTCAAGAAGATGAACTGATTCAGGCAGCGAGTTTGAAGAGCTTGTGCCAGCAGTAGTGGCCAGTAACTTGAACACTACATCAAGACATGACTTTTGGGTTCCCTCACCATTGTCAAGATAGTTTTTATCATCTTTCTTGGAGACCAACAGGGATGTCTCACTATCTTGAACCTTATTTGCATTACTTCCTTTACCATTGGATAACGCGGTACTGTTCTCTAATATTTTTTCTGCATTCTAAATGAGAAACAAGCAGACACATCACATGTTTACCATGTTGTGTATGAAACTCATTTTGGTAAATGAGTTCAGTAGTAAAGTGGACAGGATAACATCATGAAACAAACATATATCTATGTACCATGGTCACTTTATGGTCTATATCATTCTAGTTTTTGTTGCCAAATCAAGATAGAGACACAATTCAAATAATATTTGTTCAAGACAAAGCAGAATAGATAGAATATAAGTGTGGGTCACTATAGAGCAATAACAACACTTGTAATGTGCATGACATGAGAACATAACTATTTATTCAATTGAAACTGAAATCAACATAGAGCAGGTTACAATAGCAAACCAGTTAAAGAAACAGGTTTAAAACATACCTGTTGCGCCATTGGAGTTTCAATTCCATCCTTCAAATTTGAAAATAGTTGGTATGAGTAAATACAGTAATGCAAGAGCAAATGAGTATGAACCATAGCTACAGAACCTGACCTGAGAACAAATCTTCTTCTCCTTTAAGCGTTGAGTTGGGATTCGGAGTGGTGGTCCTCGTGCTTTGGGCACTACAGTTCCCTTACTAACTGCTCGTGTTTGGGTGCTCTATGGTGGAGACGGTGTTGTGTCAACTGGAACTGGGTTACTATCTGCCGGGTATGGGGTTAGAAGGGGTGTAGCTGGTTCTCTGTCCAACTGGGTAGGGGTACAATCTGCGAGAGTCTGGGTTATGTGTGGTGGATCTGGTCCTTGGGCAAGTACAACTATGGTTCTATCTACATCAACTGGTAGCACTATCTTTTCTGAAGACCGTGTTGTTACTCCCTTAGATACTGCCATCACGATCTCCAATTCAAATGGCTGATAAACAAGAAAAGTAATTGAAAGTATAGACATTGTATGATAGACAGGTGCAATTGATAGTGGGGAATAAAAGAGGGCATGAAATAATTCATATTTATGTTGTCTAACCAAACAGGATAGCATGACACAATTTCACATATATGATGGCTAACTAAACAGGATAGCATGACACAATTTCACATTATGATGGCTAACTAAAAAAGATGGAAAGACATAGTTCAAAATATGAGAATATGTAAACATGATGACATGACATAACTATATAATGTGTTTATTAAATAGGTTGGCATGCCATAATTCACATACATTCACAGATAGAATGCCATAATTCAAAATATGATGACTGTAAACACTAAATAGGATGAGATGATATAACTATATGATGTCTTTATTAACTGGGTTGCCATGCCATAATTCAGATAGATGATGTGTATGTACTATGTAAACATGATGGCATGATATAATTCAAATATATGATTTATATAGTAAGCAAGTAAGCAGATGGCAATCCATATATGATGTAAAAACTAAGCAATGCAAGACAACATGCATGACATGGGTAATATAACCCTGCCAAGTTTGAGCATAGACCTCAGGGGGGAAATAGGACTGGTCATCAGTCTCTGAATCCTCCTCTGAGGAGCTCTCTATAACCAGCAAGATGTTTGCTTCAGCAGGTAGCATTGTCTGCTCTGAATACCTTGTTTTCACTCTAGATACTTCCATCACCGCTTCAAATGGCTGATGCATAGGAAGAGTAGTTGAATATACAAACGTTGTCGACAAATGGAACACGTAATACAAAAAAATGATAGCATGATATAATTCACATACATGATGATTGGCTAAACAACATGGCATTGCATAATTCACATATATAATGCCTTTGCAACAAGATATCATTGTATAATTCACATATATAATGTCTTGCAACAAGATGGCAATGCATAATTCACATATATGGTAATTAGACACTGAATAGGTGGCATTCACACAAAGCATGTCTAAACTAATCAAATGACATAGCAATGCAAGACACCATACGCACGATATGAGCAACATAACCCTGCCAAGTTAGAGCATACACCTCGGGGGGGGGGGGAATAGGACTGGTCATCTTTCTCTGAATCCTCCTCTGAGGAGCTATCCGTAACCAGCGGGATATGCGCTTCGTCAGATAGCATAGTCTGCTCTGAAGACCTTGTTTTCACTCCAGAATTTGCCATCACCGTGTCAAATGGCTGATGCACACGAAGAGCTGTTGAATGTACTAACATTGTTGACAAATGTAATATGTAACGAAAAAAAAGGATGGCATGATATAATTTACATATAAGATGACTGGCTAAGCAGGATGGCATTGCAAAATTCACATATATGATGTCTGGCTAAACAAGATGGCGTTGCATAATTCACATAAATGATGAATAAACTAAACAGATGGCATTCGCACAAAGGATGTCTAAACTAAGCAGATGACATATTTGATGTATAAAGTAAGCAATGCAAGACACCATATGCATGATATAACCAACATCAGCATGCCAAGTCAGAGCGAAGACCTCAGGGGGTAAATAGGAGTTGTCTTCTCCTTCTGAATCCCCCTCAGAAAAGATATCTTCCTCTCGACAATCCGAAATGCGTGGAGGGGGGATGCCTTTGCGCCTACCATGGAGCAACATCTGCATGAAATTTTATTGCCACACAAGGCTCGTCTGTTTTGCTCTACATGTTCAGTTCTATTGTTTACAATAACTGTCATGCATATGAATAAAACATAGTGAGATTATGTAAGGAGTGCATGCAGAAATCCAGAGTGATGGTAGCAACCTGTGGATAGACCCAAAACCAATAATAGCATGCAGATAATGGCTTTAGTTAAAAAATACAGATAATGGCTTCTTTATTGTTTGTTTCCCACCCAACATGAAACTCATAGTAGACACCGGAGATTAACCAGATAGTAGATAGATACTATTGATAGCGGCCCCGATATGTACCCCACAACCGTTTAAAAACTCAAGCTTGACCATTAGTTTGGAGCTGACTCAGAGTCTAATCGGTGAACAGGACGATAAAGTAGCATGTAATACTAAGCGATGCATAACGTAAGCAGACACGAAAGAGTGTGACCTCTCTTGCAGACCCGTGTAGTCCTCGAGGTCATCTGCTCGGTTGATGATGGTAATGCAGTTTTCATGGCTGCCAGCGGCGGGGAAGAAGATCTGAGGCGGCGAAAGACAGTCTGGAGGCCGGATCCCTGTTGTGCTGGACCCTTCTGTCGTTGGAGCAACTGAGCTGGGGTGGACGACAACGCAGCAGGAGCGGGACAAACCACGCAAGATTTTCTTTGACAACTATCTATAAGAGAAGTAATTCTGTAAGGGCTCGTTTGAATTGGAGGATTCCAACAATGCAGGGATAGGAAATAGACCGGAATAGGATAGGAATGCACATGCAAAACAGAGAATTTAAAAACACAGGATTTCTGCCAATCTGGGTGTTTGATTCACAACAATTGGAAGATCACAGGATGCAAAGAAGAATGGTGAGATTAAGTCAAACCACAAGAAAATGTACGGCTATAATGCTATTATGCTACTATCTCTTAGGCTTGTGCTTCATGAATAGGAATTTGAAAAGGAGGACAAGTGAAAATTAAAATTCCTACGTTTTTTCTTTCAAGGAGACACTAAAGAAACAAATCCGTGTGCTCAGTGGACAGTATATATAACATGTAGAGTAAAAAAGAGATGCAACAAGTGTACAACCTCTTTGGTGAAGCCATGTCGGTCTCAGCGTGATTGGGTTGGCCGGTGAGGATGCTCCGGCTGACTTTGCTGTCGGAGGAGGGGAAGAAGATCTTAGGCGTCTAGAGATGGAGCCCGAGGTACTGCTCCGCTGTGATGGAGGGTTTTGTCGTTGGAGCAGCTCCGGTGAGTTGTACGACACCGAGGCTGAAGCAGGACAAGAGAGATAACGAACAACGTTAACCTGAGTGGAATTCTAATAGCATCTCCAATACATGATGTAAAATACATAACCACAAAGTGCTAGATGTAAAATACATCAGCCGCTCATCTCTGAACTTAACTATCGAAACTGAACTTAACTGTCGAAACTGAATTTTGCTGTCGAAACTGCATTTTGTTGTCGAAACTGAACGCACTAGCAAGGTGAGGCTACACGTCGGTCGACTGACTTTTTCATCTCTGGTCAGTCGATTTCGCAGCCGTTGGATACGAAATCAAGGGCCCACGGTTCATCTTCAACCTCCACCCCCCTGAGCCGCCAGCCACCACCGGC
>NC_057803.1:473191046-473193754 GCF_018294505.1 Triticum aestivum
AAATCGACTGACCCAAAAGTCGATTCAGTCGACTGAAGTGTAGCTAAATCGGAGCAGCATCACAAGAAAGAGCAAGAGCGAGAGAAACAGCGCGAGCAAAAGCAAACCAGGCATGGGACCGAGAGCAAGACTAGAGCGGCAGCGCGAGCGAGAGCTAAAGCAGCAGCAGCTCCTACTGATGTGGACGTCGCCGCCGAGGGAGCGACACCGTGGTGGAAGTGGCCGGCGACGCCGCCGTGGATGGAGCCGCGCCGTGTCGGCTCGGGACTAAGCACCAGCAGCACCATGAGATCGAATCAAGAAGAAAATGCGGCGATTAGTGTACAACCTCTTTGGTGGCACCGATTAGGCCGCAGCTTCATCCGAGGAAACGGTGATGATGATGCTCTTCCGGTGGTGCAGGTGAAGACGGCGGTGTGGGAATGGAGGTGGCGCAAAAGACGAGGGGAACGTCGGGATAGCTCCTTGGAGGTGGAGGACGGGGTGGCTGAACCGGCGGGACGATGAGATCGATGACGGATCCTCATCCGGTACAGTGGATGAGGGACGTCGAGGTGTTGCTGTGGACGACGTCGTCGGGGAAGAGGCTCCGACTGGGTGGCAGACGGAGCAGGGTGTGGGGTTTCGTCATGGGTTTTTGCGGCCTCGGTGTACGAGTGGGTGGGCGGATGGGATGGCAGTGGGGAACCAATGTGGGGTAAGTTACGAAAGTACCCCCACCGATTTGAGGCGGTTCTTTCGGTTTAGGGGTACCACGGGCATTTTGCGTGTCGGGATTTCACAGGAGGTGGGATTTTTCGCGCGCGTTGTAATTTCGTAATAGCAAGGCGCAGGTTGAGATGGAGGGAGTTGTCGAAGCACAATGAGACAAAGATATATCTTAAATATTTCGGGCTAACAAGGCGCGGGTTAATTTCCGGACAAGCCTAACGTGTACTGTACCAAATCAATGCGCACTACGAATGTCATTCCAACTTTGAATTCGTGTTATGTTCAATTAAAATATTTCACTACGTGTATAATGCGTGCGACCTACTACTCAAATGAACATTTTAGTGCATTCCAAACGTATATACTACCGCTTCAATATGAACTAAATTTAAATTCATTTCTCTATTTGAATAAGATCTATAGTAATGATTGTTGTGAATTCAAAGCATTTGAATTCGTTTCTCTGTTTTAATAAGATCTACAATCATCATTATTGTCAAGTTAAACCATCGTTTGTGTATTATCTTCACAACACACCACATGATTAGTCTCGAGTTACATATGAACTATGTGTACTATATGAACTCGAACTAGATTTTTTGAATCCACTTTATTTTGATTTCAAATCACATTACATTTCTAGCTCTAGCTAGATCTTCATAATCTAAACCATGTCTCATATGTATAATGTGTTTATCACATTATGTATGGTGCCCCACCCGCTACGCCTACACGTATTTAGATGTGAGTTGCAAACACCACACATTACCACAAATTCAAATAAAATGTGAGAATGTTCGATATATATAGTATTGTTTAGATTGTTCGATATTTAGTTGTAAGCTGCAAACGCCACACATTGTCACAAATTCAAATAAAATGTGAGATTGTTTGATGTATAGTATGGTTTAGATTGTTCGACATTTAGCTGTGAGTTGCAAACACCATGCATTATCACATTATGGTATAACATGTGCACATCACGTGTATCACCGCTATATTCATGCATGCAATGTTTAAAACACTATGATCTCCTATTCAAATATATGAATCCGCTTTCATATCAAATTATGATCTTTGTTAGTCTCTTACACCCACACAATCCTCTAACCTTTGTAGCTACCACTAACTTTCTCTCGTGCATGCACACGCCCTCCCCCTCCCTCAGCATTCTATCCACCGGGCACATTCATTTTTTTCTTTAGGTCGTTCTCCCAGAGTCTCCACAACTCCTTTCCGACATACACCGATTGATAAACCTCTCCAGCGATGCCTGCCTACAACATACACACACACCTTCAATCTCCTCCTTTATGTGTCCTTGCCTCGCGTCTCTCATACGGTCAGACACACGTGTAAAATCTCACCCTTCTTTTCATCGATCTCACAACCGCACACTCCTCCCCCTATCTAGCTAGTAGTTGGGCCTCTCGCACCACCTCCTAGCTCCATTCTCTCTGTCTATCCATCTCGTTGGGCCTTATTTGCCTCTAACAAATGGACGTACACCGACCGATCTCTCGCTATACATATAGCTAGCTAGGTCCTTATAACTCGTTTCTACCCACACGTCAATCGATCTACTTCATTAGTTGTGTCTCTCCCTTCCTCCTACAACAACAATTGATCTACCGATCTAGTTAGGTTTGCTTACCAAACACATGGTTCCCCTTCATCATGCATGGATGCGTCCCGACAGATCTATCACGAACAGGCACACACAAAAACACATCCCCACTCTTATTGATAACATTGCAGTTCCACCCTTAGTTTGTCTAGTAGGCCTCTCCCACCATCTTCGAGAAGCAACTCCATCACCCATCCAGCATTCTACCCCTCTCCCTCTCTCTCTCTCTCTCTCTCTCTCTGTCCCATCATATTTCCCGTCCTTCAGTTATGTATGGATGTCGACCGATCTCCCTCAAGACATAGCTGGGTCTCTCCTTCTCAACAAATATACGAGTCGTTCTACCTCTATAGTTAGGCCTCAGCCTACC